>NW_015510461.1:8730-10059 GCF_001515645.1 Sinocyclocheilus grahami
GAGCTGCTCACCCTCCAGTTCTCTACCTGTATAACCTGTCATTTTCAAATGAACCTGAAGACCTCTGTTAGCTGGCTCAGGTGAATGCGATGAGAGCTGAAACTTGAAGCATGCTTATATGACCTCACTGGGGAAAGCCTTTCATATGCAAACCACTCACTGGATCTACCTCAAGCTCTTTCACAGATAATTATTAACCTACATCAGGAATGGAACAATGCTTTATAGATATCTAGAAAGAAAGTACTGTAATGATTTGAATGCATGTGGAAATGTTTTAAAACATTTCTGCTGGGCATAAGAGAGTTTAACTGTATCACTTTTGGGATTTCACTCTGGTTTGGTTTTGATCATATTATGACCCTGCAGGTTTTGAATTATATACATTGATAAATCTGCCTGTCCAATATGATGCCATAACTAAAAATACAGTATGACAGAAACATTTTTTTTTACAGAAATGTTTACTGTAACTTGGTAGTTGTGGTTATCTTAAGTAAAACTTATCTATCAGAGTGTAAAAATATAATAATGATATAAATGATATAATGTCAATATACCAACATATTTAAGCTATTGGAATCTGTTTGAAAGAATGCTGTAGTAGTGAATATCAGCATGTTTGGGATGTCCTGTGATAAAACCATACTGATATTCAGGACACAGAAAGAAGTTAATATTCAAATTTCATATAGAATTTGGCCAATTATGTAACAAAAGAAGCCAAAGCATAAAGCTTTGCATGTTGCAATCCACCCAGCAAAACAGACAAATGGCGCAGTACAAACAGTGAAGTGTCCCAGTGCTGTTATATGAAATATCAGAACTCTTAGTATCTTGCTCGAACAATCCAATTAAAGGACTGGGAAATATAAATAAATCTGATGATTTATGCAGGGAATTCTGGGAACAATTCTCAATAAATTAAGCGATGATTCATATTTTGTGCCATAAAAGATATGCTTTCTAATGTAAATTATAATATGGTCCATACTTTATACACTTTATATACAATATGTATATAATATTTTTTTTTTCAAAGTTGTAAATAAAGATTAGTTAAGTTTTCACAAAAAAAAACAATTTCAGTCTTTCTACTTCAAATTTTCATGTTTAATTGAATGCTATTTTCCATTCTTTGTAATTAAATATGAAATGTACTAGCAATTTCTGAGAGAAAATTGATTCTACACCATTTCTTTCAGTGTACTGATGTGTAATAGGCATAGTTGTATTGCATTGCGTTGCTGGCTTTAATAATAAAAAATATTCTCCACATATGCCTGACTGTTGTTGTAAATAATCATTTTATTCTGAACTGACTTGCCT
>NW_015510461.1:11407-12079 GCF_001515645.1 Sinocyclocheilus grahami
TTGAAGAACCTTTTGAAGCACCTTTATTTTTAAGAGTGTACCAAACATTGCTTACTATTGATCACGACAGCTAGACAGCTACAGAATGTTTACAATATTTCTATGAAAAACAAAAATCTGCGTTTTAAACCATACTTGGATCATTTGCTGGTCGGATGGGCTTGCCAAGCTGGTTGTCCTGCTTGACAAGCTCAAACGTTGCCAAACTCCTTAAAAACCAGCGTCTGGCACATCCTTATAATATATTACACAAAAAGTTCCGCTAAGACATCACGATTTATTTCATTTTAAATGAGTAAACCGGTCCATTAAATAACATGGCATCCATATGACCCCAGTCCTGTTATTCTAACGAACCCAAGTCTGATTACGCAAGTCTAAATCTCATTACTGGCCTTGGCAAATTACAGTTTGTTTTTCTTTATCTTTTTGTTTCATTCAGTAATCCTTGCAGTGTTATATTTCAACTGTCTGCTAAAGCGTTACGCGTTTTAGTCAAATGCATTGCGTTCTTTGAAGTCATTCAAATGACTCGCATTTTTATCGCTTTGGCATTTTGATGGACCCTCTGCAATAATGCCGCTATTGTTGGTGAAGCAGGCGGAATCGTCTCTAGCTGACAGATAAACGACGCAGTTATTGACACAAATCATGTAGCTTATGGAAAGCATC
>NW_015510462.1:0-991 GCF_001515645.1 Sinocyclocheilus grahami
CATAATGAAAATCCTCTAAGCTCCATAGAGCGACCTAAATAAAACGAATATCTTGATTTTTAAGCTATAAAGCAAGGCCTGTCTGGGCCTGATTTAAAAAAAACATATAGCACTACATAGTGTCGATACCCTTGATGAAGCAGTAACTACTGAAGTGTGTCTTAATTTGACATGCCTTACAAAAGCACAGAAGGTGGTTGTGTATGGGGGTGGTAGTTGGTGTTGATTGACAGCCCATTGCAACGGCATCACAGTAGTCTAATAGCTTTAACTGAAGGCAATAGTAACTGCACCTGTCCCCAATAACAACTGACACATGCTGGCAGATAAATACCCATGCAAGCCAATCGATCAGCAGATCAATCAGGGTCTGTTTCTGATCAATACAGGCCTTGTTTCTGTAACTAGAAAACACCATAATGGCTTTGACACTTAATTATGTTGTTAATTGCAATGTTTGACTTCCTGTGAGTGCCTCTTAAAACCGGTTGGTTAGTAAGAAAAAGAATTTCACCTTAAGGTCCTCTCAAAGCAGAGAAGAATGGACAGAGCACTTATGGACTGCACATAAGTGCATAGTTTGTGCTGCAATGAGATGTATAGAAAACAGTTTCTAACTAAGCAGAACATAAAAGGGGAAAGAATCTTTTTGGTGGGAAACTATTTAATAAAAGGCCCTTTTTATTTAAGCGCATTTAACAAGTCAATAGGTCCTGTTTTACAACCTTGAGAAGTGCAGGTTATGCTCTAGAAGATGTAAGGATGAATAAACTTTTGATCTCCATGAAGCCTTTATCCTTTTCAAGTACATTTATAATGTTCAAACAAAACTGCCATCACTGAGAAAGTTGTCTCAAAACGGGAAGATACAATGCTGTTGATATTCAAGTCACGAAACAGTCATCATCATATTCAAGTACCAGAAGAGCCAGGGTCAATCGCTGCGCAGTGATTTCACCCCCGACACAAGCCATAAAGCACACAATGGTGC
>NW_015510462.1:1185-1503 GCF_001515645.1 Sinocyclocheilus grahami
CAGTGATTTCACCCCCGACACAAGCCATAAAGCACACAATGGTGCGGCAAAAAGTGTAAGGAAACAGCCTTCGTTCCCCGCGAAAGAGCAGGCGCGCTCTGAGAATTTGCCAATGCACTTCACACGAACAGCGGGGAGGGAAGGAAAGCGAGAGGGAATAATTTTTGCCATTCTTTATTTGGACTTAAACTGCGAGCTGTACTGTGAGAGAGGATTCGGGCCTTGCTTGGCTTCCACATAAAGATGAGCTATTTGAAAATAGATAAATAAAATAGACGTTTCCTGTGTGCTTTGATTGCTGTTTGATCTCCACATTAG
>NW_015510462.1:5691-6899 GCF_001515645.1 Sinocyclocheilus grahami
AATAAAATAAAATAATACATACATAAATGAAAATAACTGAAGGTTATTTAAAGATAATTTATTGTAAACTAAAACAGTCCTACCTTTACTTGAGACTGTGATGTTCTCCACTGTTCAGGCCCATAGCGGCTAAACTCCTGCTGTGCCCATGGGCGGCATTTTAGGTGGCATGCGTCACAATAGGCCGTTCCCCGTCCACCCACTTCACTATCTATCTTGAAGAGCCATCGCTGGACTTCCATGTGTTCTGTCATCAGCCGGGCCAGACCTTCATGAAGCTGGAAGATAGACATATGAATCATATTCCATTCTTTTTCTACATCATCAAATGTAAGTTTCACATGAGGTGTTTAAACAGATGTCTGGCACACAGACCTGCTCCAGGGTGTATATATCCCACTTTCCTGGAGGCATGTCGACCCCTGCGCTACTGAAGATCCTTCTTCCCCCGGATTTAGTGCTGTATAGCTGGGTCACTGCAGGCTCTGTGCCCAAAAGTGGAACTTCGAGCTCATCTGCCACAGCCAGGTCATCAATATGGGTGACACCGCCAATCATGTAGGCTTGTTTCCCCTGGATCAAATTCTTGATGCGCTGTAGTGTTCGAGGACTATACTTCAGGAGCGAAGCTAGACACATATTCCGGGTCTGAAAGAAGAATATAATACACAGGGAGTTAATGGTCAATTTAAAGAGCACAAAAGCTGCAGAATTAATGCTGTACGTTTCATAACATAATAAGCTCTAATAAAGAGAATACATAACAGAAATACATTTTTATTATGTATATTTCCCCCCAAAGGTGAAATCTCAGTGGTCTTTGTGTACATAAATAACTGTCCTTTCCACTCCAGCTCTAAGGTCGTACCCCTCCCTTTGTCTATGGGTGTAATTTATGAACGTGCGCAAACACATTGGGCCCATTACGTGCAGCCGGAGGGGTCATGACCTCTCCTGTACTCCAACACGTTAAATTGATAAAGGAGAGTCAGGGGAGGGCCGTACACCTCTGCAGCTTCTTGTCTTTACTATGTGCTTAGTGATGGGCTCTAAGGGGAAAGCACTAATTACTCCACATCTGTATGTTTGATCCAAGCAGAATTGTCCCGTCTGTCATTGGCACGCCATGCTGGCAGCAACGGCTAACAGAGATTTATCCTGCTGACACGTCTGGCAGAGTTTACACATGGAGAGGAATCGACAGGGAA
>NW_015510462.1:8723-10696 GCF_001515645.1 Sinocyclocheilus grahami
CATCTATATGCAACACAAACAGTACTGTGTTTGCTTTCATGTGACTGCTGTCAATCTAATTTGATCATGTCATGGTTCACACCCTCACCTCTGATATCACACAGTCGGCCCATCTGGGTATTCTGGAGAACATCAAATCCCCTGAGACTGAGCCGCTGATGTTGGG
Source organism: Sinocyclocheilus grahami (assembly GCF_001515645.1). NCBI lineage: Eukaryota > Metazoa > Chordata > Actinopteri > Cypriniformes > Cyprinidae > Sinocyclocheilus > Sinocyclocheilus grahami. Next base: position 8,890 of record NW_015510462.1, read on the forward strand.
AATATCCTATTGAACAAATCAAAATGATTTCAAATGAGATTTAAATATTTTAGAAATAAATACATGACTTTATTCCAAGTCAGGAAATCCCAAAAAGACTGCTATAAACTAATCTCTATAATGAAATGATTAAACTCATGCAAACTAACAGAGCGAGGCAATAAAAACAATAGGGTTCAACTTCTTAATTATCTGAGCTCACACAGGCCTCTCCTCAGCCACCCCCAGTGCAAAAATCACACTCCATCTGCTGGTGATTACAATTCACAACCATCATCATCCCCAATAGCCAGCACAGGTCTCAATGACAAGTTTTTGGTAAATCAATTTTCTGTGTTATCTGCAGGTGCACCCAAATACATGTATTTTTTCCCTTTAAAATATTATGTGACCAGAAGCCATCATAACAGATGGAAAGGAATTACCCAATGATGGGATGTGGATGATAGTCCTTTTGGCGGAGGTGATGTGTTTCCAGTTGGCTGCCAGACTCTGTGAATCACAGACAGCAGAGGATAAAAGAGAGTAAAAGTGACCGGTGACAGACAGCACCCAGCAGCACATGGATTTATCACGTTGTCGGCCCACCGATGGCAGAAAAGGCAGGAAATTATGCTTGTCTTTCTCCCTGGGTCTCATGGAGACAAACCAAGCATAAATCACATTAATTAAATCAGCTAAGTGCATACTTAGAAACATCTTCCCTCTATTAATTCAATTAGCAGGCTACATGAAGCTTTCTGCCAGGGGAAAATTAAGGCTTAATTAAAAGGATGTGAGTGTTTAAAGGGTGGAAACATACACAAGCTTGTGTCTGCTCTCACAGTGAGTGACGGTGAGGATAAATGAACATGTGGGCACTAATTAAGAGACATGCTAGTTTCATAAAGATGTTACAGGAATGACAGCACAGACGAAACATCTGTTCCGACAAATAGAAACTTAATCTAAACGTGAGCCTGTGCTATCACAATCACTCTTTGTATAAGCACCTCTGCATCGAAAGTTAAATTCTTTCCTGGGCTATATTGATAAATATATGAACTATACAGTTCACAGTTTTTTGTTAAACAGACTGATTTCATACAACATCTTATGAGTGGAACAACTGTACTTTCTTATGCCACGGATTCATGATCTGCCATTCAAAAGATGTGACAAATGACGGCTTGAGCCATTTCTGGAAGTTACTGGAGTAAAGACCTGGTCATTCCAAGAAAAATAACTAATTATGAAGTTTAAAAAAAAATCATTCTAAATAACAAGGAGGCAGCATGGTTGTGTGGTTTTATATAACATTTCAAATTAATATACAGTAACAATTTAGACACAATATTGCCAGTTACCATGTCTGTTTTTGCTATGCCAGTCATAATAATTTCAAGACAGTTGAATGAATGATTCAATTATTTATTCATAAAGACAGTTGCAATTGAATCAGCGTTTTTGAAAGAATCAATTGAATGAATGTTTCTTTGTTTTAAAAATAATTTGTAAAAATAATATAACGCCTTTGCGTTGATGAACAAAAATAGGTTGAAAAAATAATTTAATGACTCACTAATGAAGACAGTCCTTGTGTCCGAATATGCCTACTTCCCTATTACATAGTAGATGAAAAACAGTGTGTGAAAAGAGTAGTATATCCAAAATGACTATATAACCATAGACAAAAAGTACCAAAATAACCTATTTTTTCCACCAAGGCTCTGAAGTGTGAATCCAGTGAACACTTTACTATCCACAATGCCATGGGAGAGGAGTTGTGAATGGCAGAGAGGTGACACAACATGACAGATGTAGTATT
>NW_015510462.1:10806-11711 GCF_001515645.1 Sinocyclocheilus grahami
ATGCTCTTGGAACGCTACTCAACAAATCAGATTCAAGGACCAGAACTAACTGTTATATAAATGTGTATTTTATTCACCTCTGCCCTGATGTGGTAGTTTTCCAGTTGGCGGATACGTGAGGCCTGTAGACTCTTCTTCAAATGGCCCAGTTTGGCACGTTTCAGCAGAGATATGGCAATAACTTTTGCCGCCCATTTGGGCCTGAGTTGGAGCAGGTAGGCGGTACGGGCAGTGTAGCGCCTCCAGCAGGTCTGGATGCACACAGCCGCTGCCTGATGCCCCTCGATGCCTTTGTAGCGCTGGCCAGGCTGACACATCAGGTCCCATACCTCATCTCTGTTCTCCAGCACCGAGAGCAGCTTCTCCACATGGGCACGCCGGCCCCTGCCGTCTCTCCAGTCAAGCTCACCGCTCTGCACGCACGCTGCCAGACGCTCCCCGCACACCCGAGCCAGTGGCACCGCAAAGTCCAATAGCATCCTCTGCAGCTGGTCCAAAGCCTCTACCATTGCACCCCAGTAGAGACAGTATTGCTTTTTAAACCTACAGTAGTCAGGATCTTCTGGGTCAATCTGACCCTCAGCTATGGTGAAAGGATATTTGCTGACAGCAGCTGGCACTGGAATGCTCTAAGAAGAGAGAAATGCATATTATAATAAAGGCAAAAGACTGTTGCAATCATTTAACGGGATAATTCATATAAAAATTTTAATTCTGGTTTAGTGTCCCATAATGGGACCAAAGCTGTTTAATTACCAACATTCTTCAAATTTTCTATTTTGTGTTCCACAGAAGATAGGAGATCATACAGGTTTGGAATAACATGAGTAAATGATGACCGAATTTTCATTTTTAAGTGAACTATCCCTTTAAAAAAGTGTTATGCACCCCCCCCCCCCCCCCCC
>NW_015510462.1:11855-12096 GCF_001515645.1 Sinocyclocheilus grahami
GTTGTGAATGGCAGAGAGGTGACACAACATGACAGATGTAGTATTTGTTTATAATGCACACATTCTTACTATATAGACCATATTTTTCACGTTGCAAAGTCTATTCCTCATCTATTGTAGTATCTAATGCATTGACTGACAGTCTGGAATGCACACAATGAAAGTTAAATCAATGAAAAGTTAAACTGTTAAGTCAATGCTCTTGGAACGCTACTCAACAAATCAGATTCAAGGACCAGAA
>NW_015510463.1:0-3526 GCF_001515645.1 Sinocyclocheilus grahami
ATTCATATTGAAATCTTGCAGAAATCTTGACAAATCTGAGCACTTCGTTGAGATCTTTTTTGAAGCTCCAGAAGGAGACACATCTGAGAAGAAAGTAACTTAAAAGTCTCTGTTTATTCTCTATTTATTCTCATCGCTGTCTTGGAGAAACAATTGAGATGTTAAATTTTAATTTGTAATTTTTCTTTCTCCCCGGGATGAGGGGCATCTACTATCATGAAAGTTTGCGACTGTCATATGAAGGATAATGAAACAGGAGTGTTTCAGCACACTAATTCCCAGCTTTCAGAGTGGAAAATATTCAAATAGATGGTATGGAAATCCTTGGATAAGCTAAGATTTGAAATGTAAAGCAGGGTACGTGGGAGATCGACCCGCTCCCTAATGCTCACTGCAAGCTCCGCCACTCAGACGAATATCAAAATTCCTGGAGTTGGGAGAGAATCCGCGGATCTGGCGCGTTTTCCGAAATCAGACCTAGTCAAATGGGACCACCGGTCCGACACTACCTAGCAGCGCTCCACAGCATTAAGGTAAGCCTGATGGGAATTAGCCTTCTGATGCAATATTAGTTCCTTTACGGTTCCCACAGAAACACTACCAAACAGATAAAGCAAAAAGACATCTAGATAAGATGGTCCAACCTGAAGTATTTAGTATGAGCAGTAATTACAAATGGAGAATAACGAGAATATTCTTGTTCTGATTGCTCAGCGCATTGTTTGAGTCCAAACCTTGCAAACAAAAGGTGTGTCAATACGTCACAGGGCAACAAGAGGCCAAGCGCAGAGTGAAAACAATGCAGCTTCCATTCAAATATGTTCAAACCAAACTACAGGAACACCACGATAATTGTATTCAGAGTATGGATCATCTGAAGGGCAAAGACGGCGTGTGTAGTTATGGTTACATACGGTGTGGGTGCTTCTAAGTTTGTTTCAAAGCCTTTGGAGGAGAATCGTTTGTAGAAAACCACAGGCAGATATGCGAAGTGGTGAAACAAAATGAGGTATCATCTTCCATGCTTATTTCTATTATTCCTTTCTGCCATACTCCCATGTACTCAATTTCCTTCCAGATGACATTGTTGTCGAGCTTCATCCCCTACTTAACCCTTCCATTGGTTAATAAATAGGGCGAATATATGGAGCATTGGTGTTGATGAGTCAGTCCCTAACGACCTCGCTCTTATTGTGAGGACACCTAAAGGCGCCTATTGTGTTGCCATGGCATCCACATCAAACCATGGCTATAGCCTTATCCTGAGGGTGAAAATGTCCTGAAGTTTGACAGTGAAATGAAAAATGGCACGTAATGTGGACACTGGATTTGATTAGTAGCACAGACATTTTCTCTGAGGATTTGGTTGTTGTTGTGGTGTTCTCACCTATAGGGGCCATTCGTTTTCAGTCCTTTTTTGTGAAGTCCAGTTGATTGAGTCACAAAGAACCCCGGTGTTGATTAGGTAACCCCTGGCACCAGAATCCAAGGGCAAATGTCCATCCTGTCACGACAAGCTGACATATGCGAAGGTTTGACGATAAACATTATCTGGCGAGGAGGGTAGGAGGAACGTGAGAGGGAGCGTCTTGATGCAAATGTTCTTATAGGTTTTCTTTTGTCTCTCTCTGCTGCTTTTCTCTCACTCACTCTCTCCTCCTTTACCAAATATAGCTGTAGAATAATGAAAACAATATTCAGTTTATATCTGCAAGTTAGTGAGACACCCACTCTCATTTGCAGTGAGAGCAAATGACCCTGGGGATGAGTCATAACATCACTTTAAGGCGGTTTTATTCTCTCCTCACAAACATGGCAAAATCATGTATGTGCCCAGGTATCCTTACGAGATATATGTGGCCAGAAAGCTCCAGCCTGAGCCCTGCAGTTCTTCCCCCACGATGCCCTTCCAAATCAAGCCATACAATGACTATTTACTTTTGAAGATTTTATTTTACATTTACATTTGGCAGATGCTTTTATTCAAAGTGTCTTACATTGCTTTCAAGGTACATATTTTATCAGTCCTGACTTTCCTGGGAAACCCATTGCTAGCGCCTGTTTGAGCTACAAGAAAGCTACAGGAAGATTATCATTGGGGTTCTGTATTGTTTGCATATTTCTTCAGAATATCTTTTCCTTTTGTGTTCCACTGATGGAAAAAATGTCATTCAGGTTTGGACCAACATAAGAGTAATTAAATCATTTTTAGTTGTTTTGACCTAAAAATTCTTCTGGAGTATTGTGAAATCAGTATCATTCCACGTGACTTAAGTGCAAAAAAAACTTCTCTACCTCCAAACTGATGAATGAAGACAGTGAATACTGTATCTGCCTTATCTTTTCATCCATCATGCCACAGCATACTTTATATACTTGGGTTAAACACACATTATTCTACTCCATTTCAGATGACTGACATAAATCATGTTCATTGTATTCAAAAACATCCTGAATCTGTCAGACCACTCCCTACTATACAGCTGCAGGCTTAAAGCTAAAGTGTTAACAGTCTCTGTTTTATCAGACAGATAACAACTTTGCTTAGTTTCAAGGAGAGGTACAGGGGGGCTGTAATCGGACCCTGCAGTCTAAGAGGATTTTGATGCAGTAATATTATATGTCGGTCCCAGCTAGAGGCAGACAAAGGTACGCAGCCAAGCGCCAGAGCAGAGCATGTCATCTAAATAGTGCCGGGCTTCTTTTTGCAGTTTATTACATCCAGCTGCTTTGTGTTGCTTGAATTTGGCTGGGAGGTGGCACAAATGAGGCAGTTGGTTCACCCTCGACAAGCATGCTTTTATTTGCGCCGGCCCTTTGATGTATAGAGAGAAGCATTTGGAGTAGGATATCCCTAACAGATCAACAGGGAAGAAATCCCACTCTTTTAGTATTGTCTTTAACAATTCCCAGCCTTTCAGCAACTACCGCCTTTATTCAATTTAATGGCTTTACTTTAGACCACTGAGTGAACTGTCTATTATTATTGCATTATGGGGAGGGTGGTATTTGTGACTGCGTGTTTGATTGTACGCATGCCAAGCGTGAGGGGATGGACATGTTGGAAATTGCTACACAGTGTAACAGAAACAAGTGGCTTCACGCCAAGTGCACACATGTTTGCTCAGTGTCAAAACTGAATTACAGGCCCAATAACAACATTCAGTTTGCACCTGTACTCCTTGCACTCCTTAAGACAAAGCTGAAATAACAAACCTAGTCAAGGAACTAATATGCCATTACCAAGATATCCACTCCTAATGGTAAGTTGCAAATGATGATGCAACAAAACTGTCAGAAAATGTGCATTATAATACGTTGCAAATGATGCGTTGTTGTGACTCCACTTCAACAAAAACAATAGTTAATGGTTAAAGAATGTGAAAAGTAAGCTGTGTCCTCGTTTTAGTTTTAAAGGGACCTTTCACCCAAATTAAAGTTTTAACGTAATTTTCTCACCCTTGTGTTTTTTTTGTTTTTGTTTTTTTCAAACCTGCACATATTTCTGTCTTCCATAGAAAACATG
>NW_015510463.1:4409-5450 GCF_001515645.1 Sinocyclocheilus grahami
TCCCAGGGAATACAATGAACGGATAAAATCAATATCTTAAATGCAATATACAGTACATTGCTTTGTATAAAACCAAGTCTGCCAAAATCATAAATGTACCTAAACAACAGTAAAAATAAAAATCTCACTTTTTTTGTAAGGCAACATTGCGCGTAAGTGTGCGAAATGAATGCGCTTTTTAGTATATTAATTATATTACTGTATAAAATTGACATTTTTGTTATTATTCTTGCTTGTGTGGCTTCACTTTTTATGAACAAATGACATAATGTTGTGCAAGTATTACTTTTTTATGATATTAATGCAGGCATCAACTTACATAACCCAGTAGCCTATATTAACTGTTATTATGTATCTTATGCAAATGAATGTGTTTGTACTTGTGTGCATATTTGCATGTGCATTCAGACATACCTCTCTGAGTACAAATATGATGATGCCTAGATCTCTCACATTTTAAATGTGGGTGTATCTAATTGTTGTGCACTTACATTAATGGTAAGATTGTCTTTATGTGCATCTGTGATATCATATGAATGCAAGATCAGAACTTGTCAATAACTTAAAAGGCTGATATAATGGCCCCAGAGTGAGTGTATCTATTTAACAAGCAGATTGTAAAGGTAAAGCACTCTACACCCTACCCTGTAACACAAGCTCACTGCTCGAACTAAAAATGAGATTTCTGTCGCAAGCTCCAGTTCTGCTAGTCTCTCAGTTTCCACCACTTGTGTGTGTATATATACAGTATACTGTATGTATGTTTTCTTACTATTGCCAAGCAGCTTGATAGCCAGCTATTAGCCATGTCATGCTGATATGTAATTTGTGTTGGTGTGCTACTAGCCGGAAACTGTTGTCTGCGAGATTTGATTGGTGGCTGCTTTTCAGTTCCGCTCTAAGTATGATCACTTTTTTCATAATAACAAACTTTACCTAAAAAGACTGACTGATGACAGAGAGAAGTTACAGTAGTAAAATGCTGATTTGATTGTTCACTTCTTTTCAGTTCCACTTATAATATGAATACTTTCTTCTGAT
>NW_015510463.1:7416-7859 GCF_001515645.1 Sinocyclocheilus grahami
CCCATCCACTCTTAATAGTGGTCGGTAAATGGAGTGAAGAAGGGGGCACAAAAATGCTGACGGTGCAATTCTTTCAGCTGCCATACACTTCAGTTCTCATAAGGATTTTGGAGACTGAGTGAAGCCCAAATGTAATTAGGCATGACAAACAAGCGAGCTCAGGTGACCCGCATTAAGACAACATTACATTCAAATAAAACTAGCCAGAGAAGTTATTTTACATAATGTGACAGCAATGAGTTTTAGGATAGACCTTTTTCTCCAAAAGCCTCTTTTTAAAAAGAAGCTTTTTTTTCTTGTTAAACCTGAGTTTTGTGGGTTCTACAATGATGTACAGTATTTCTTAATGGTCGAACGATGTTGTTTTTTTGACAGCTGATGCTGATATCTTAGAAAGCAGGGTGGCTGATGGCCGATATACAGTATATATATATATATATATA
>NW_015510463.1:7869-8197 GCF_001515645.1 Sinocyclocheilus grahami
GTGTCGTGTCGTGTCCGAGTTGAATTCATAGCTGTAACAGTACAGCATGGCTCCGGAAATGAGCTGTGAGAGTGTGAGGATGAGAGAAATTATGTGAAGAAACTATAGATTTCCCCTCAGTCCTACAGAAGACTGGACGCATCCTTCCACCGACACGTGCCCACACCCACTGCTGAGAGTTATATTTACTGCCAGGTATACTGTGTAAGTTGTGACGTACAAGCCCCATTACTGATATTTATGGAGCACAAATTGAAACAGAGAAATTATACGGCATTCCCCACGGACCCATCCACTCTTAATAGTGGTCGGTAAATGGAGTGAAGAA
>NW_015510463.1:9001-9790 GCF_001515645.1 Sinocyclocheilus grahami
TGAACTGTATCTTTAAATAAAACTTTTAAGAAGTCATCCATCCATCCATCCATTCTATTATGCAAACCTTGTTGTCCTTATTAGGGTTGCAGGGAGCTGGAGCCTAAACCAGTGTCTTGAGCCAGAGGTGGGGAAACTCCCTGTCAGTCCATCTCAAAGCTCACACAGATTTTAAGAAGTAATTTTTGTTGAATTTCTCCTCCTTTGATATAGCATGAGGTGAAAATGTTCAGTGGCACAGTTTCACTCCATGTGGCTCAACTTACCCTCTCCCTAGGCTCAATTCACCCCTCCCTGGGGCAAGTTGAGCCAAGAGACCACTTTTTTTCAAAAGTCATATTTTGAAAGCATTTCATTTTAGATCCAAAGTGATTATTCCCAATGATGCAACATATCCTGAAATGTATGTACATATTTAAGATGGACCCATTACTGTTGTGTGCTCTCTTTAAACAGACTGTAAGTAAAAACTGGCTCAACTCACCCCGCTCTCCCCTATATATACAGTATATATATAATTTTTTATAATAATTTATCATTATAACTTTTATTTATTTTAATTAATAGCCTATTTAAGAAATTTGAAATAATTTGAAAATTCATTTAAAAAATAAATGTTTAAAATATTAAGATGACAACTTCTGGATTCTGTAATCCTATTACAGTATTTTTCACAAATAAAGAAGTATTTAAAAATACATAAATAAAAAGTAAGTAACCTGTTATCAACAGGGCACTCAGTAATTGTGTGCATTGGGAATCATATTTTTCAAATAAAGCCAAGGTAAC
>NW_015510463.1:10814-12084 GCF_001515645.1 Sinocyclocheilus grahami
TGTGTGTGTGTGTGTGTGTCTGTGTGTGTGTGTAATAGGAGAATAAATAGCAATGTTTCAGGTTCTTAAATAAACTACCGAGCCAAAATTAAAGGTGTCGGATGAGAGCCGGAGTGGTGGGTGTAGTCTTAGGTAGGAGAAGATGCTGGTGGTCTGATTGACCTGTAGGTTGAGGTTCTGGGTATCTCTGTTTAGGAGTTACGGGGGAGGGCAGAGGTGGTGCAGAGGGCCGCATGTGAGTCATCCAGGGAGCCTGTGAAAACTGTGGGAGCGTGGAAAGAACAGAGGAGAGGGAAGGAAGACCGGAGTGATGAAGTGATGCAGTTTTAAGAAAGGAGATGAAGTGATGAAGTTCTGGATGCTCCGTTTAGACATTCAGAGGAGAATCAATGTGGTGTCCTCAATACTGGCCCTGACCCCTCCACATGAGGTACACTTTTTATGCAATGAAGCAGCATTTTATTCTGTTTACCCACTTCAAGGGACATGTCCCTAAGAAACACAGCCCTCTATCCATTTCGAAGGTCTTCATTTTAAATACCTGTATACTCCACAAACTATACTCACCTTTTTCAACCTTGAGCCATTCGTTCTTTGAAAAAATTTCTTCCGTAATATCCTTGCTCATTAATGTGTCCTGACAGTGCATTGTTGATCTTCATCATGGAGAACTAGTCTGTGTTAGTCTGCAGTGCACCAAGACCTGCAAGAGCAAAAGGGAGGGATGAATGTGAGGCAGAAAGCTCAGTAACAGACAAATGGTCAATAAAAAAGTAAACAAGTAAACCTTTAAAAGAAACACTCATCATATTTGATTAAGGTATGTATTGTGACCAGAAATCTATTGTATTGAAATGGTTTTGTTTCTGCTTTAGTAAAGAAGCAGCTATCTATATCATCCAAACTTATTCAATGGAAATTTTCCAAGACATGGAAAATACATTAAAAGTGCATTTTTAAATTCTTGAAAAACCTTAAAAACCCTATCTGAAGAAAAGGTGTCTCAGATTGCAGTAAATCTTAAGCAGACTGGCAGGGATGAGAGATGCAGTTGTGTGTAATCAGCTTTCTCTTGAAGTAAAGCAAACGCAAGACCAGACAAACAGACAAACACAGAGGCAGGCAGCATGTTTGCATTGCATTGGAATCAATAGTCAGGTATATGCTGTCATTTCCCACTACTGACTAACAAGCAAATAAGTTAGATTCTTATTGTTGCTGGCAGTAATCCAGGGCCCCGAATAAATGATTGAATGAATGAATGAATGAA
>NW_015510464.1:0-295 GCF_001515645.1 Sinocyclocheilus grahami
CCAGAACCAGGATTAAGAAGCACTAATAACTGAACTGTGTGTGAAAGTAACCGTATTCATGTTTTAAAATCACTAATAACTGCACGATATCAGTCCTTTAAAAGCAGGGTTAACCTAACTGAGGTTTGTGACAGAACTGCAGGGGGTTGATGAAAAGCTAATAATTAAATAATAAAAATATAAAATTAAAATAAAAAAAAATAAAATTAAAATAATCAAATTAAAACAGAATAAAAAGATTAAATATTTAATTTGTTTATCTGCATGTCAAGTGACTACAGAGTCTATCAAGTGT
>NW_015510464.1:12031-12564 GCF_001515645.1 Sinocyclocheilus grahami
GTAACTTTTTCATTTTTCTAAAACAAGTTTTAAAATCATTGATAATTGCACACTATCTGTCTTATAAAGAAGGGTCTCTCAAACTGGGGTTTGTGAGTTAATGAAAAGCTAATAATTGAATCAGAAAAAAATAAATAACATCCAAAAAATATATATAAAAAAATAAAAACAACTAAAATAAAATAAAAAAAATAAATAAAGTGACTATAATACAAACATAACAAAAAACATTGTAAATGTATTTACAACTTCTAACATGATTAGTCAAATATGCTCATTTAGGAGGACAATGATATTAAACTCACCCGTCACTGAGAGAGAAACAGAGCTTGATTGTGATGAGTTTGGTCTTCCGTTTCTCTGTCCTTTACACCAGTACTGACCCTCATCAGATGATTTAGATTCAATAGTGAGAGTGTTTCCAGTGTGACGCTCATACACTTTAGTGCTGTCTTTATACCACTCATATCTCCAGTTACTGTAAGACTCAATCACACACTTCAGACTCACTCTCTCTCCAGCAAAAACACTGT
>NW_015510464.1:14433-16270 GCF_001515645.1 Sinocyclocheilus grahami
TTTCATGGCATAACCTATCGTGGCCTACACATCTCATGGCCTGACACAAGATTCTCATAACAAGGCCTAACGTGGCCCTTCACATAACTGCTCATTGCGATCATCAGGTAAGTCTGATCATTATTGTTCATGAAACTCTGCCTCTCATAGCCCTCCAAATAACTGGTCTATCGTGGCTTCTATGTTAGATGAAAAGCACTGTATTTCTGGGTTAATTGGCCTCAATGTTTATTAATATTCATGGCTTCTTTCATCATAGAGTTTAGTATGTTTTTCTTCGCTAGCTATTGGTGGTGGTTTCATTCGTTTTTCCATTTTATATCTTTGTCTTCAGACTTCAGAAATACTTCCCTTCACGTAACTGGCCTATAACAGCATCACATCACACGGCCTATCGGGGCTGTCAGGTAGACTGACTATTGTTGTTTTATGTAACCTGGACTTTAGTGGCCCTTTTCTTAATTGGCCTATCATGGCTTTTTGTTGTTTATTCACATAATTAGCTTATCGTGTCCCTTTACATAGCACGGCCTATCGTGGCCATCAGGTAAAACTGAATATTATCATTTATGTAACCCGGCCTGACGCTGCCTTCACATAATTGCCTTTCATCGTTTTATCCTCAAAACTGGCATATCGTGACCCACCTGGGTCTCTGAGAGCACTTACAGGGAGAACATCCTAAACCCCCAATAGATAAGCCCTCAATCTAGTGCTCTCCACTGCAACCACACGAATGAAAATCAAATGTGTTCCACACTGCACCCCAACGAATCAATGGTGTGTCTCTCTAGGTCCCCAAAGAGAGAACTCTCAGCACTGACAAAGAAATACAAAAACAAATATAGCCTACCATTAGACAATAAGAAAAGTCAAATTAAGAAAACTACAGAGATATGCAGAACATTAGGGTAAGTGACTAATCATCCCCATAAATCCCTGACAAGACCACATCAGCCGTCTCAATCACTATTACCCAAAAAGTTAAGAAAAGAAAACTAAACCTTTTAATATTCTCAAAACCAAAGAAAGAAAATCTAATAAAGACACCGAGGGCAATAAACAACGGAAACCGTAGAGACAAAACAGCAGCGCAGTCTGGATCCGTACCTCCGGCCAAATATTGCCCCACTCCACGGCTCCACGCTGGACATAAGCCGAGAGGCACTTCCCCCCTCAACTGGGTCAATTTGACGGATATGAAAGAGCTCCCACTATGACGTATCTCGCTACACCCGAACTGGGTTTAAACAGAGAAAGGACTGGAATAGAAAACCCAAACCACACGACTCCACCAGGCAAGGGTGACACAACAGAAAACGTGTGGGAAATCAAGTGCTCACTACGCCACTGGCACACTCTACTTTTATTGTGATACAATCATGTTAATCATTCACCAGCCGGTGATAGACCAGCTAAACCTGTAGTGAGTTCCTCCTATTCTCCAGCAGAGGGGGTTGAGATAGCAATATTCATTCCATCACATACACATGAATCATTGTAACTCACTACCATTTGTTAATACTTTATGGAATAAATACAATAATGTTCATCTTCCCTCTGAGTCTTTCTGAATAGAAATGGCTACATTTCAGCATCATTAAACCGTCTGTGTAAATGCATCTAAATGCCACATCAGCTGCTTCTGTTTTTTTTTGCAGTGGAAACATACATTTTATTGATACTGATTTAATTTGATTAGTAACAGAATTATTAATAAAATGTAAGAATTTGATATAAAAGATGACCCATACATTTAATAATGTTAGGGAAAAAAACTGCCCTTTATTTAGGCAAATAGTCAGCTTGAATCATATAAAATGTAATTTCAAACAAA
>NW_015510464.1:17082-19470 GCF_001515645.1 Sinocyclocheilus grahami
TATGAGTAAATATAGATTGAAACAGCATTACAGTATCATGATCACTGTTATGAACTTATGAGAAAAATACTGCATCACATTAAATATCTGGTTTCCTTGTAGTTGGTGTTGAGTAATACGAATATTTCCAATTATTGGTAACAACTAAATGAAACACTGATTTGTATATTCAGTCAACATTTATGTTCTTTAATTCACATATTACACAATTTCATAATTTACAACATTTGCATAATTTAGGAGAATCATAAACTTTCAATATAGTCAAATATGCTTATTTATGAGGACAATGATATTAAACTCACCCTTCACTGAGAGATAAACAGCAGAGCTTGAGTGTGATGAGACTGATCTTCCAGCTATGTGTCCTCTACACGTGTACTGACCCGCATCAGATGATTTAGATTCAATAGTGAGAGTGTTTCCAGTGTGACGCTCATACACTTTAGTGCTGTCTTTATACCACTCATATCTCCAGTTACTGTAAGACTCAATCACACACTTCAGACTCACTCTCTCTCCAGCAAAAACACTGTTTGGAGTCACAGTCAGTGAAGATGTGGGTAAAGCTGTGAAGAAAGACAAAAAGATGAAGTGACTGAAACAGCAGTTCAGAGGAAAGAATTAATTTGTAAATGTGTCACAAAACAATATAGTTTTTTTTTTTGCTGTTGTTGTTTTTTCATAACCTTTGCACTTTTCCTGGTCGAGTCGGAGTAAAACAGTCACGGTATGTTTGTGAATGGGTGTTTGATTTACATTTGAGAGGAACTGAGATTAACAAGGATACAAACAAGCCACCTATTGCCGAAAATTGCTGCTTATAATTTAAAATAGGCCATTTGAGTGATTCAAGTAGTTTTTTTTTACTCTTGCTAGTTCATTCTTCATCATTGTGACATCAATTGAAATGACATTAATTTCAATAGTAATTGCTACTTCCTACTTCGTATAAAACAATGCTGAACTTTGACAGATAAGTGATTTTTAAATGTGATATTTTTATATACTATTACGGAGTGGAAATGTTAAATGAGACAAAGAATGATCCTCTGCTTCTATCTAGTGGTTATAGTGGGAATATCATGACATTAGTTTCAATAGTATTTGTTTTCTACCAGGTGACAGAAATATTCCACTGAAGCATGGCAATTTTTCCATGAATTATGTAAATTATGTAATGAATTATGAAAATAAATAAATAAATAAATAAATAAATGTAGATGAAATTACCTAACTAAAAAGTGAGCAATATTACATGTTTGAAGAAAATTGCTTTTTTAAAAAATGCGTTACTGTCTGGAGTCAGCCATCAGGATTTAAAGAGGATGTTATACAACACACTTTTTTTTCTCTCTTCACTTTTCTCCTTTTTTTCCTGCTTGATCAGCTGTAATCTAACGCTCTCTACGCAGCCGTTTATAAAGACGTCTGACATTTTACAAGTTTAGTTCCTTTATCGACAAGAGCTGCTTATGTCAGAGAGAGATTCTGGTAGTCAATAAAGAAGAAACGGAACATTATCATTGTTTCTGTTAAATTAAAATGACAAATTCATCATGACAGAGAAAATGAATCATAGATGGAGGTTTTAATCGCAGGTTAGAATTAAATTCTAATCCTAGATTTGTTCATATTTAAAATTAAGTAGTGCAACACAACTCGACTTAAAATAAACCCCAAATCAACAAATCCTTGATTAGCTCTAAACTTTAAAATAAAAATGTAATCCTTATTTGTGCAATAACCCACGAGTGCTATCTATTGCCATTTTTCTTTCTTTCTTTTAATCTCTCGCTGTGATCTGGGAAAAGAAGGATATAAAGCATTTGTTACTTTTATTAATAACTGAACTGTGCATGAATGTAACTTTTTCATTTTTCTAAAACAAGTTTTAAAATCATTGATAACTGCACAGTCTTATAAAGAAGGGTTTCCCAAACTGGGGTTTGTGAGTTAATGTAAAGCTAATAATTAAATCAGAAAAAAGATAACATTCAAATAAATATTTTTTAAAATAAAAACAACCAAAATAAAACAGTAAAACAAAAAGATTAAAATAGCAAAGTGACTCAAAAAAAAATAACATTGTAAATGTGATTACAACTTTCAATATGATTAGTCAAATATGCTCAATGATGAGGACAATGATATTAAACTCACCCTTCACTGAGAGAGAAACAGCAGAGCTTGAGTGTGATGAGACTGATCTTCCAGCTATGTGTCCTCTACACGTGTACCGACCCGCATCAGATGTTTCAGATCGTTCAATAGTGAAAGTGTTTACAGTGTGACGCTCAGACACTTTAGTTCTGCCTTTATTCCACTCATATCTCCAGTCACTGTGATCAGAGTTTATCACACACTTCAGACTCACTCTCTCTCCAG
>NW_015510464.1:19520-24101 GCF_001515645.1 Sinocyclocheilus grahami
TCAATTATTCATTTTTATTATTTTACTTACTTCACCTGCTTTTGCAGTGCTTGCTATTGTTGTTTAATCTTATGATTGTTTGGTTTCAAAACATATTTTCCTCCGTGAGAAAGAGAACGTCTATATTTCAAGGTTTTTAACGTCACAGATTGATGTTGTTTAAAACATTCATGAAATATTCATGATTCTGCTTAGTTAAAATACAGAATTATATTAGACCCATATTTCACTCTGTCCCTCACTACATACATTTAAAATGTTTTAATTACTGAACTTTATAAAGTAATGTTTTTTTTTTATTATTATGTATTACAATTAATAAACAAAGAATCTTGAATGTGTGATCTTCTGGATTCATCACATTTGATCTGTCATTACCATATTTCACGCTAAATTAAATCTGTCTAAACTTTTATTTTGGATGAACTATAGACGATACATACGGTCACATTTTTCTCTTGTGATATGTTATGACACAACATGTTGTTCCCCTTCAGTTATAATATGCAGATGTCACTCTAATTCAGTGGTTCTTAATCCTGGTTTTGGGGATGTCTCGATGTGGTTCTGCACGTCTCTCTTATTGAACACACCTGATTGGCTGATTAACAGAGAGCTAGATGAGCTGAACTGAGTGAGTCAGATAAAGGAGACATAAATGTGCAGATCGGGGTCCCCAGAACCAGGATTAAGAAGCACTAATAACTGAACTGTGTGTGAATGTAACTGTATTCAGCTTTCTAAAACACGTTTTAAAATCACTAATAACTGCACAGTATCAGTCCTATAAAGCAGGGTTAACCAAACTGAGGTTTATGAGAGAACTGCAGGGGGTTGTGAGCTGATGAAAAACTAATAATGAACAGTATTAGGCAGTAACTAGTTACTAGTAACTTAGTTACTGTAATAATATTACTTTTTGAAGTAAGTAGTGTAACTCATTACTAATAAGATTTTAGTAATAATATTACAGTTACCATCCATAAAACAGCTTAGTTACTTAGTTACTTTTGATGCATTGACCCCGCTGATTTAAAATCCAACAATCAAATAACTCCAAGATTTATTTTCATAATTTTCACAACTTGCACATGCATGTGATTGTAACAGATCGGCCAGGCTCAACCACCACCCAATCACAACGATCTCTATTAGCTGAGTACTGAGCACCTGCACCTGTCACCAATCAAGCACCTCATCAACCAGCCTGCATGAAAGCACACACCTCAGACACCCGCATTGTCTGGTCTCGTACACACGTAGAGGACTCTCTGACTTTACTACTGCTTCCATTTGAATACTTCCTGCATTACTTACCTCCTGTCTTCCTCCTAGTGTCTCCTGTTCCTGGATCGCTGAGGTGTGTGCTCTTCCGTGTGCATTTCAGCTCCTGTAAAGGAAAGGACTCTGATCATTCCACTCATCATATCCTTTAAACTGTTCTATGAACTATACACTCACCGTGTCATCACCTGGATCCTACACCCGTACTCTCTGTGACCAAATAAACTTGATTTATATACTAACCTGTTGCGTCAGACCTCTTCCATTACAGAAGACTGGACCAACACCGACGGCACAGATGAGTCACCCCAATCCATTTCTGACCTGCGTGGTCTTTCTGTGTTAATCAGCCTAATACCCAGTCAGCAAACAAATTTGGCCCTGATTTGGCATGCATCTGGCCCAGCTGGCATTCATCCGGCACTGGCATACAGCATGTGGGCCAAAATGGCCCCGGTATGGCAGAGATGGTACCGGGTTTAAGCCGGCACACAAGACATGGGCCAGATGTCAAATATAGATATGTGAGCCACATAAGTATGGCCGATCTTGACCCACATTTAAAATCCATTTAAAATATTGTTGAGTAAAATCCCAATGTTTTCCCATACAGAAAGGTAATATATTCACATATATGTGAAACACTGTTAAATATATTGAAATATATTTTAAATATATATTTTTAAAATGCATAACATAAAGCTCATGTTGCGTGTTTAATTATGTGTTTACATATATGTGAAATTATATTCATGCCTCATATGATATTATATCTTATATTATAGAATAGTATATCCTGTTGTTATATATAAATATAAACTGACTTCAAACGATGTTTTGCATTCACTGCTTTCATATTCTCATTCAATTTACAGTTTGATTTAGGCCTATTATCCACTTAAACAATACATGATGAAGTTTCAGGACGTTTTATTTGTCTTGTATGCACTATTTATGTAAATGCATAACTTTGATGTGTTTTAATGGGCACGCGCGTTGAGCATTTGAACTGGAGGAGGGAGTTACCATGGAAACGGGGCCTCAACTCACTCAGCTGACAAGTAGCGAGAGTCCATATCTCTGCTGTTTTCACTGCTTCTAAGGTAAGTTTAGTCGCTAAAATTACACAAATAATACATACAACCATCCCTGACACTTCCATACAAGCAATTGACACGTTTCTGTTGAATCTTTACAGGAATGGACTAGTGTCTTCAAAAAGACCATTAGCATCACATGATGTCTCACGAGTTCAGTATTTGCGCTAAACCTGCACAGATTTGACCTGCATGAACTTCCCCAAGAAATTAATGAGTGAACATAATTTACGAAAAGTAATCCGCCAAATTGGCTAGTGATTTGACCGCGTTACCCGCCACAGCTGATTTTTACCTGCATTTGGCGGGTGTTAATTTCAAACCCTGATCACAACGGTTAACTAGCTATAGAGGCTTACTATTAGAGGTAAGCTAACTATAGATTTGAGCTCTTATTAATGAAAGCTTGAGCTTTTAATCACATTTTATGTGTAGATGAGCGGTTTTGATAGTTTGCAAATGTTGTGCTGGTACTTTGTCAATAGATAAATGGAAGTAACTATAAGCTAACTAATTTAACCTAAAGGTCTGCACTGTGGGGTCAATCGGGGACGTCAGTTACATGAACTAATGTACTGAAACTATTTCAAACGCGTTTTGAACTATCATTGCAAACAAATATTGATAAATTGTACTGTGATTTCACGAGCATCAGAAAACCCTAAAACGGGAAGTTACAAGAAAATGTGTAATGGGAGCGGCTGACAGAGATACAGGAAACACAGGTGATCTGAGAAATCGTATTAAGTAACTTTATGCATTTTTCACAATATTTTTCAACTATATCATCATGCATCTGTAAAACCTAAAAATGTGAATTCTGATATCGTAAGATTT
This sequence comes from Sinocyclocheilus grahami, assembly GCF_001515645.1. Lineage (NCBI taxonomy): Eukaryota > Metazoa > Chordata > Actinopteri > Cypriniformes > Cyprinidae > Sinocyclocheilus > Sinocyclocheilus grahami. Next base: position 22,739 of record NW_015510464.1, read on the forward strand.
TTTTGTATGTTTTTTTGTGTATTATTTATCTTTTCTGCATTTCACCTCTGCTGTAGTTTGTTTATTTCTAATAAACCTGACATTGTATACTACATATCGCTGGCTCCGTGACAAATTGTTCCTATATTCTTCCATGCTGAGGGCCGTGCTGCAGAGCTGGAGTCGAAGAACATCTCCAAAGCACTGTGAACCATCTGACTAATAAGTAAAACCTCAAACATTCAAAAGTTTATCAAATATTCAAAAAAATATATCAAATAAATATCAAATATTTCCTGTATGTCCTACAAGGCCATCTTGTTTAACTCTGCACTGAGGACACTTCATACACAACAACCTACAGAAGGGTCCATCATAATTCGAAAAAACACACAGATGATAATAAAAAAAAAATCTTTGAAATTAAAATTAATAACTGTAAGACAGAACCAGAGTACTGTGAGCGTACCTCACTTCAAACTGTAACGGTCTGTATGTATATTATTTTCTAAACTTTAGTGAAGTGTTTGTTCAAGTAGACTGTTTTGCTTGTGGAAACCTCACGCAAGCCTGAAAGGTGCTTAAAACTTAAAGGGGTCATATGATGCTGCTAAAAATAACATTATTTTATGTATTTGGTGTAATGAAATGTATTTATGCGGTTTAAATTTCAAAAAACACATTATTTTCCATATACTGTACATTATTGTTTCTCGTCTATGACCCGTCTTTCTGAAACGCGTCGATTTTTACAAAGCTCATCAGTCTGAAAAGAGGTGTGCTCTGATTGGCCAGCTATCCAGTGCATTGTGATTGGCCGAATACCTCAAGTGTGTGACGGAAATGTTACGCCCCTCACATATTGTTGATGCCGTGTCCCGGCCAGAGCGACGAGACAAAAACGTTAAAACCCATTACAAACGAGGCATTTGTTGCATCCAGTGGGGACATAATTACTGATTATAATGACTTATACGGTCTTTTTACGCATTGCATCGCGCCGCGTAAACATGAAACTCTGTCTGCATTTGTGATCGGAGAAATGACAAACAACAAGTGCTACTCTACACTGCCCAAAACTCGCGTTTGAAGTCAGAAAGCCGTTATTGTAGTCTACTCTCCCAGGATCAGTAAACAGTCCTCCATAAAATGTGCTGCACACATCTGAATATTTGGGTTGAAGTGTTCTGGAACAGTGTTGTAAATACAACTTAACCACTGATTTCTAGACGTGTCCTCTTTTGGAAGACCAAACAAAGTAGTTTCGATTTCACAACAAAACACACAGCGCCTTCACGACAAGGCTGCAGCGTCAACAATACTACAGTGAGAATAAGTCACGCCTTCTTTCTTTGCGTGAACATTTGGCCGGTGTTATGCAAAT
>NW_015510465.1:0-1120 GCF_001515645.1 Sinocyclocheilus grahami
TGTGTGTGTGTGTGTGTGTGTGTGTGTGTGTGTGTGTAATGATCCTGGTCTACGGCGGCTCACTGACGCCCCGCCACCTGCTGCTACAAATTACATTAGAGGAGGCAAACTCTCTCAAATACAGACAAACGCTGGCAATCTCAAGTGAGAACTTAGACTCAAAAACACTGCTCTCATTACATTCGATGCATTCACACATACAAAACACATTTACATGCACAGTCCTGCACTGATTATTCTTAATTAGCTGAAACGTCTGGCCATGCAAGCTGTGTCTCTTATCAGGGAAAGGTCAATGTCAATCCTGAAACTCAGATTTCAGCATTTAAACACTTTTATTGTGGCTCAGTCAGTCTGTTTACTCTCTGACGTCAAAACCTGAGAAAATCTCCTGTTGCTTATAATGAACTGATTTTTGATCATTCAAAAATGATCAGACAGTGTTATTTCAGTATCACTGACATACTATTATAGCTCTTGTTCTTTTTTTAAACTATTATTATTTAATTATAATTCAATTTTTATTTTCTGTTTTTACTTTGAGTTAGTAATTTTGCTGTTTGTTTTTGTATTTTTATTCATTTTTGTTAAATGTGTCTAATGTTTATCACTATTATTACTTTGAGTTTATTTAGCTTTAGTTATTTTAGTACATCGCGTGAAGCTAAAAATGAGAAATGTTGCTGAAATCAAACAAGTTTAGGTTTTCTTTACATCATATTTGATTTCAGGTAACCTTTATTTTATTTCAATAAAATGTGTTTTTATGGTTTTAGTTTCATTTCACAATAATAAACAACAAACTAAGAACCCACAAAAAAAATGCATTCTTAAAAATAAAACCTTATTACATACTTTGCATAATGTTTTTTATTATTTTTCAGAAAATATGTAAAAAAAAAAAAAAACTAAAAAACGTTGGCAGCCCAATCAAAGTCACAATGATTGACATGCATAAAATATGCATGAAAAAAAGGGAAGAAAAGACAAACAAGGCATTATATCAATTATATCACTGCAATGGTGAATGCCTGGAGGAAAATTCATAATTTATCTGACCAGCTAGTGCTACTAAACTTCTCTGAGGAAGCACTGCAGATAATGAACAGACATGAAACAA
>NW_015510465.1:9039-9714 GCF_001515645.1 Sinocyclocheilus grahami
GAGTTAAAGTAATGAAAAACATGTTGCCATGACTTATTGATCATATTATTTTTTAGAGTCCATTACTTGAAATGGCAGCCATTTGTAGTGGTGTCCGAAACCACAGTGGACATTATCGACTGCACTCCTTCAATCCCATAATGCACCTCAATAACAAGTGCACAACCAATTTATCACAGCAGCAAGCCATCAGAGAATACCCATGCACTGTTAGCATTGCACCAAATAAATTCCTACGTGTTGACAGAAGATACATACGCAGCTCTTCCACTGCACTCAGGTCTGAATTCACTCACTCTTTCAGTGCCCTACATAAGTGGACTAATGTCGTGAATGAGGGATAAGGGGTGATTTTTCAGTACAAATAGTCACTTGTTTCATTCCTCACGGAATCAGCATTTTTAAATGTACTGGTTGAATGAATGATTCAATGGTTCACTTGTAAAGACAGTCACTTGTCGCCATCTAGTGGCGTAACGATGAAAGCCGCAGAGAGAGGTATTAAAATAAACTAAACAGTTCAGCACAGCGGCAGAAAAAAGACGATATTTGCAACTTTACTGTTATAATGTGAAGACAAGGACCTGAGGTGTCAGTCTTATTCTAAAAATGCTGCACGTTTAGAAATTTCTGAAAGAAAGAGTGTCACAATTCACTAAAGTGGATTTAAGGGGG
>NW_015510465.1:11004-12068 GCF_001515645.1 Sinocyclocheilus grahami
TTTTTTTTCCTTTTTGTTATATAAGGTCACATTAAAAACGTCTCGAATGTCTTTTATGTATACATTTTATTGTTTTAGACTTTAGTATTATTCTAAAATCTTAAAATAAGTTCAAATCCATCTTATAAATATTATACCATTTTTTAAATAATGGTAACCTAAACAAAGAGTGAAAAAAAGCAAAAATATAAACCAAAATTAACTTTTTTATTAAGTGAGCATTTGTTTTAGACTTTGTTTTAAAATCTCTGTTTAAATCCATCATACAAATATCATAACATTTGCAAATGATAATCTAAACAAAGAGTGAAAATGGCAAAAATATAAAGAATCTCACATTTTTAAGTACCCACCCATACTTGAAGAAACACTTATATTTAATTGAAATCATATAGCCTGAGTTTTAATGCACATTTCCACTGTGTCAAATAATTCAACGACAGCAAGACTATTAGTGTCTGCTGAAATACTTACAGATCAGACGCCTATACTGACATCTGCTGGATCTAAATGCTTCTGCAGATCCATTATAAATAGTGATATGCACTAGTCAGCATTTTCACATAATCTCATAATTATCTGAGCGATTGCATTGGATATTTGTACTTTGATAAATGAATCTGACAGGACTGGAAAAAAGATGTGTTGGGTGTGTGTGCTGGATGTGTTTGAGTTGAGTCATCTGTTGTCTGAGTTTATGGGTCTTCATATAAGCGTAGCTCTCTCTCTCTCATCAGGTGTAAAACTGTGCTGTGGGGTCAATGTTCACTTATGCAGGATTCATGAAACACTGACTCAGCGTTTGCTAAACAGCAGCTACCTGTGTGTAATCCATCATGTCACAGGACCACGCTGCAATTTACACACACACGTGTGTGTATAACCCAAAATGTAATAACATTTTCAAAATGTAAAATATAATAATGTAATATAAAAAAATATAATAAAAGTATATTTAATCAGTAACTTGTAAAATTGTATTTAAGCATTTTAAATATTGTATTATACAACAAAATACAATAAACCAATAACTTTAAGTGTAATAATTTTAAGTACTTCAACAT
>NW_015510466.1:0-1106 GCF_001515645.1 Sinocyclocheilus grahami
AGTGAAATTAATAAGCCTCAGGCTGAAGGGAAAGTACATAAAAAAATTTTTTTTTAAAAAGTAACTCAAATATTCTCTTGTAAATTAAAAAGTAATGCGTTACTTTACTAGTTACTTGAAAAAAAGTAATCTGATTACGTAACTCGCGTTACTTGGAATGCGTTACCCCCAACGCTGTATATAAATACCATTCGCTACTACTGTCATGTAAAATACTAACAATAATGATGAAAGAAAGAAAGAAAATATGTTTCTGAAAGCTTCTTCCAAGAAGCGGACTTCATTTCACAGTAACGTTATACGATAGAAACTACTACAAAGGTTGAATATCCAGCTTGGTAGCATGGTAACGTTATATTTTTGTAAGTTCACATTGTAAATGTTATTGATTCTGTATCTCACCTCAACAATCACCTGTCTGTCCTGGGCTAGCGTCTTCTGTCTGGTTGTCATGTTTGAGCTAGCTTAAATGTTAACTAGCTTCCTCACAGAGAAATTATCTCCTCAGAACCTGTTATGGCATCAAAAAATTACTCGGCGCGTTATTAACTTAACTAATCGGCCGTTGTTTATGTAAAGCAACGTGTTATTTGATAAATATGATCGTTTATTAGTGCCGTGCAAAGAATAAAGCGATGTCGGTTTAAGGTAAATTACGGCGCGGAATTAACGCGCGAAACAGACACCTGTCAGTCACGCGGATTTGGCGGTAAACAGAGAGAGCGACAGATAACAGCTCGAGAAAGAGGTGTAAATTATTTCTGATTATTAATACTTGATTCATATTTACTAATATTTATGCATTACTACACATTTATGTACACTACACTACTATATATATATAATGTTTTTATTATTATTATTATTATTTCGTTAGTTAGTTAGTTATATATACTACCAGTCAAAAGTTTTTGAACAGTAAGATTTTTTATATTTTTTTTAAAAAGTCTCTTCTGCTCACTAAGCCTGCATTTATTTAATCCAAAGTACAGCAATAACAGTAAAATAGTGAAATATTTTTACTATTTAATAAACCTGTTTTCGTTATTATTTAAAAAAAAAAATTAATTTATTCCTGTGATTTCAAAGCTGAATTTTTAGCATCA
>NW_015510466.1:2001-2969 GCF_001515645.1 Sinocyclocheilus grahami
AAAAAAATGTTTTTATTGTTTGAAATGCAGGAATTTGTGACAATACAATAAGCTGGTTCCCACTGCTCTTTTCACAGCAAAAAGGTCCGAAAGACACACTATGTTACAATACATTTCAGGTAGTTTCATTACCACTCCTACATGGATGTGCTAGGCTAACTAGTAGCAGTACTTCATGTTGACAGTCCTTGTGCAAGCTCATTACACTATGCTGCACAGTCTAGTGCGCTTTTTACTGTTGTTTGGAGAAGTAGTCTTTGCTCTGCTGGACGTCGGGCTTAATTGTGTCTTTTCCGGGCTTCCATCCGGCTGGGCAAACTAGGGAAAATTAACAACAACAAAACACAACATTTATATTTAATATTATTTTTAAAAATGAGATGACATTGAAACCCATTTCTTTCTACCTCTTTGATGTTACACGGAACACACTGCACTGTATGAAAGGAATAGTATGTAAAAATCTAGAAGTACAGCCAGTACAAAGCCAAGAAAATATGCTGTACCTTCTCCATGTTTGTCGGTGAACTGAAAGGCCTGCACCAAGCGCAGGGTTTCATCAATGGAGCGGCCCACTGGCAAATCATTGATGGTTATCTGCCTCAGAATGCCCTTGCCATCAATGATGAAAAGTCCTCTAAGTTAGGAAAGAAAAAAAGTAGTCAATAACAAGACACCTGAATTGTTTTATTCTAATCTTGTGTGCCAAAACCAATTACTACAACGTAGTAGAAAAATACACTATTGTTCAAAAGTCTGTGGTTGGTAAGGTTTTCTTAAAAGACGTTTCTTATGGTCACCAAGGCTGCATTTATTTGATTTAAAAAAAAATACAGTAAAAACTGTAATATTGTCAAATATTTTTACAATTGAAAATAAGTTTTCTATTTTAATATTTTTAAAATATCATTTATTCCTGAATGTTCAGCATCATTGCTCCAGTCTTCAGTGTCACGTGATCCTTCAGA
>NW_015510466.1:3112-3592 GCF_001515645.1 Sinocyclocheilus grahami
TGATCAATTAAATGCATCCTGATCAATTAAATGCTGAATTAGAATATTTGTTTCTCCCCTAAAAAATATCAAATAAATCAATACGGACTCAAAACCTTTCGTCGAGAATAAATATGGTACTTTTCCAAATATTCTATTGGATTTAGGTAGTCCCTTCATACCTGTATGCAATACCCTCATCTTCCTTAAGTACACCATAGTCCTGAGATATGGAGCGGAGGGAATCTGCCACCAGAGGGACTTTCATATGCCCTAAACCGCCTTGTTTCCGAGGTGTGTTTATCCTGTAATCACCACACAGATAAAACATGGTCATTCATTAGTAAGTTCAATAATATTGAGCAACGCTGTCTATTGCACAATAAAATGACTAAAGACAAGGTTGATTTAGGCACAGAATGACTGTCAATATAAAGAGTGGAGTGCCAAGCATACCAAAACTTTTATTTTGTATGCGATTAATCGCGATTAATCGTTTGA
>NW_015510466.1:4914-5929 GCF_001515645.1 Sinocyclocheilus grahami
CTTTATCGCTCACCAGGCAAGATGACAGAAGTGGGAATCAACAGAGGCACCAATGACCTCACAGTTGATTTTCCTGAACTCCTCGACTGCATCACTGAAGGCGATGATCTCAGTGGGGCACACAAAGGTGAAATCCAACGGATAGAAGAATAACACAACATACTTCCCTAGAAACAAGAGAAACGTACTTGCCTCAAGTGCACAGGGTGTACACAATGTTACACAATGTGTACTATCACTAATAAAATATTTGTGTGATTCAAAGTCACACCCATGAGTTTCCTGACAATACTTCCTTACACAGGTTTTTTTTTTTAACAAATAGCAAAATGCATATTGTTTACAGTTAAACATTCTTCATGTCTCACATATTACATTTTATTTGTGTATTGACAGCTCTTCTTCGCCACATTAATGCCATACCTTTGTAGTCAGACAAACTGAGATCTTTAAACTGTCCATCTGGCATCACAGCTTTGGCTGTGAAGTCTGGAGCAGGCTTGCCAATATGTGCATTTCCAGCAGCCATTTTCTGCTAGGGTCAAGAGAAAAAAAAAGTGTTTCAAAAATAATAATAAAGATATAATATGAAATATTATTAAAAAACATTTTTTTTTAGAAAAAAACCCGCATAAAATACCACATTTCAGAAAAAAAAACCAGTATAAAAAAATGAACACATTAAAGAGTATATGCAAAAAATATTTTGATCTATAATGAACTGCTTGTTATAAATATAACAGTTTTTGTATTTCGTTATGTCAAGGTTTCCTTAATTTGCAACCCATGTAGTTACTAACTTCCGCAATAGTAAAGTTTTTGACGTAATTCTATTTATATGTATATACAAATGTATTATTATAATCATTTTATATAAAGCAGTTTTAAATCTCAGATGTTCTTACTGCATATCAGAAACATGAAAAAAAATGCAATTAAAATTGAAAGCACTTTTCACTGATCGAAGTGCAACAGGTAGGTGCCTTAGAAAAAAAAGGTTTACAAGGCAACGGTT
>NW_015510466.1:5939-6549 GCF_001515645.1 Sinocyclocheilus grahami
ACGCAGTGGAAAGAGAATAAAACATGTAACATTGTAATAACATTGAGTATTGCTTACCTTCAAGTGTAATCGGAGTGCCTCTGTCAATGAATGAGTGTGAACTCACGGCAGTGCTCTGTGTTTAAATAGGTCCTGCTCAAATATCGCGATACTCCGCGAGATCCACTGTTTCGAGAAGTAAATGCTCCGTGGAATGACCAAATTACAGAGATCTGTTTATGGCAGCATGACTTTGCACAATTTCTGTCCCGGACACATGCGGAGGTGTGCTGTTTCCGAAATCAGTGTTATACAAACGACAAATATGCAAATACCAGCTAATATACTGCCCACTTAGCTACTTTTACAAAGATAGCTAAACATTTTAAGTAAGCGAAATAGAACATCAGAAAATAGAGCTTTCAGTGGTTTTAGTCTATGTTTAGTCATAACACAAGACAAGCTGTGAATTGCATTCGTTTTCAAATGTATAAAAATGGTGTAAACATTTGTGTTACAGTTCTGAGCTAACACTATTTCTCCCTCAAGCAAAACTTCTTAAATCTTGTTCCACAAGAACTAGGCGCTCCCCTGTTGAAAAAAACAGCATATGCTGGTTAGGTATGTTTTG
>NW_015510466.1:7862-8770 GCF_001515645.1 Sinocyclocheilus grahami
CATCCCAGCTTCAAAACATACCTAACCAGCATATGCTGTTTTTTTAAACAGGACCTGCCATGTGACTTTCTGTATTTGTGAAAAGTCAAAGGTCACTTAATTCAGTTGGATTTTCCTCAACTTCACGTTACATTATGTAACTGCAGACCCTCGCTTGACCTCAGATTATTATAATCTTTCTGCCCTATACACATTCACTGAATTGCAATGTCATAAGATAAATGCGATGTGCCTGTGTTTCCTTGTTGAGGAGGAAACACGGTTCCTGGAATTTTCCCTGCTGTCTTGTGTCAGACTGATGCTTTAACATTCCTTTAGGGTCTGCCAGTGTTTACTCTTAGTTCATATTCCTTTCCTCTTCTCTGTAATCTGCAGCAGTTCCCAGAAAGTAAATCGTTGCACTCATCCAAACATGCATAAATCTTTGTACAGTAAACACAATAGCTTGGCATTCCCAACACTTCCTACATTTAGACTATCGTATGCTCATTGTTTTTAGGGAACGAGCTGTCATTTACAGACTTCATCCTTTTTTGTCTTTTATCTCCACCTCCCTCTCTCTTTCAGCGTCCCTTCTCTCAACCTAGTTGCCATGGGCACCAATGAAGGGTCTGATAAGAGGCGTCTGGACACAAAGAGATCGTATTAAAAACGCAGCTGCGGGCTTCAGATCAAATAATGCCTCAAACATGGGTTTTGAAAAAGGAGCTGCTTTCAACCTACAAACATGGGCATAATCAGCATATCTCTCATCATTAGCCGTCTTTGTGTCACGCTCACAGGTTTTAGTGAACATGGATAACAAACAATATCTGTAACCTGGGTTTTGCTTACTTCAAAGTGGGTTCAGTATGCTAAATCATAAAAGGAATGTTTTAGGAGGATTGCATATCTAGACAGGCCTACAG
>NW_015510466.1:10109-11335 GCF_001515645.1 Sinocyclocheilus grahami
ATGTCAAAGTGTAAGCCTTTTTGTTGTCAATATGTTCCTTTAAAAGTGATTAGGATCACTGAAGTGTGTGTGTGTGAACACAGAATCTGTCCATTTACAGAATCTAATGTAAATAAGTAAATATGATTTTTTAATACCTTAATGTGCCAGTGGGAACTGCTTCTTAACATTTTGTCACATGACCACCAGCAGATGTCGCATTTCTACAGCTGATGTTCAGAGGCAAGCAGATCATGTGTGGGAACAGAGTCTTGCTATAATACCATTCATAATATTGATAATATTTGAGAACAAATCATCTTTAATAGTTACCTTTTTCCTCTTAATAATTCCAAATGGCAAAAAAAATCTCACCATTAAAGACTTTTTTCTCCAAAAAGCTTGTTATTATTATTACTCTTTTACTTTAAGATCAACTAAATAATATGAAAAATTAATTTGGATTCAGAAATGTAAAACCGGTTTATCATAGAAAAGGTGTATTCAAGTTATTGTCTAAATGAATTGCGTGCAATGCATTATAATTGATTTAAAAATCAAATTAGATCATATTAGAAATATATATATCATGCATGAGCTGACTAATCAATCACACATTAGTCATGATGAAGGATTCATCTGTAATCTGTGCTGTTGGTTTCTGACATTATAATGCAGGATTAGCACTGCTCTGACAGCGCCACGCTGCGCCTCTTGTGGCAGTGCGCGGAATTACACTCTCACAGCTGATTTGCTCGCCATCTTGACATGAACATAAACATTGATGCCCTCTGCTCAATGATCACACCATTATCTCTAAACAGCCTTAATACTCTGTTGCAGCGTCGGGAAAACACGAACTAGATGTTTAGGAAATCATTGTGCACGTAGCTAAACATACATGTCTGTAGAATGTGGGTTTCCTGAGCACTTGGTTAAGGTAAGATTATTCTCTTTACTAATACGAGGCTTAAAGGTCTCCTATATTTATTAAACTCATAAAAACGTTGTTATCCCGTCATATTATTGGATGTTAAGCTTCAGTTAGCTCAGCGCTGCTAGCGAGCTGCCATGGCAACTGATTACATACGCTTGTTTACAACCCTCCTGCTGGCATTAACGCGCTCCCTCCTCTATTAACACTTGTTTTTTTAATGACCACGAATTACCTATAAAACGTGTGCTTTTGGATTTCTAATATGGTTAATGTAATGTTACACGTATGTTATAATTTTTTTTGGGTGTGA
>NW_015510466.1:11345-12086 GCF_001515645.1 Sinocyclocheilus grahami
CATGGCCTACTTGTTAGTTCAGCTGTGAGTCCCATTCAATTCTAATTTATAACTTTTAAAATGATAGGTTTTAATGAAATGTTACAGGGAAAGGCAAATGACAATACTAAATTTAAATTTTTATTTGCAAGCAAATGTGTTACACATATTTCTGTAAATTCAAATACAGGATTATTGCTATTTTGCATACTGTCAAAAACATCCTCGACCTCATGCACCTCTTCACTTCAGAACAACTATGACTGATACTCAGCATGGTTCGCTAGGGATTATTCTACACAAACTGGCTTTGTTAGCACTTGTCTTGAGGAGGTCCTGCTGTGATGGGAAACTCCTGTTTTTCCCTCATGCCATCTCGTTATTAATATGCAGCCTGTTTTGCACAATTGGATCCCGCAGGCCTGGACTTATTTACATATCCCTCATACTGAGAAGTGTGCGGCTATACTAGCCTGACAGTAATCAGATAAAGCAACGGTCTAATTTAGTCAAGCTGTGTAATGAGTGCATCTACGCTGGTGAAGTACATAGCAACATATGACTGGCTTTGAGATATTCATATTTATCACGAATAAGCTGAATCTATATTTCATATGTTTGAATCACAATCGAGCTCATGATAATCTGAATTTCTGTTAGGCTCCCAATGATCTGGATCTCAGCAAAAAATAATCTTTTGCATAACCTTATGACAAAGAAGTACACTTTAGCAAACCTTTAAAAATAGTACTTATATTATTT
>NW_015510467.1:0-359 GCF_001515645.1 Sinocyclocheilus grahami
GTTTTATTCGACTTTAGAATATTAAGGAGCAAAACAACTATGATATTTATCCATCAGTGAAGAGCAAACAAACATAAACACGGATGGTTTTGGAGTCGCTCGGCGCGCGCGCTCGGCTAATGGTGAAGGGTAAACGGCAAATACAACGCGAATTCTCACCTCCCCGTTAAAGGTGTTCACCGCTTCCATGTCCATGAGCGTTATTAACTCAATATGTCTTTGGATATATTATCCTGGACCCGAATAAACATGTGTAAACTGGATTTTCGAATTGGAGGCCGCATGAGATTGACGCTCAGAGACTCGACGCAGCCTTCCACGAACGTCGTTGCGTGCTGCGTGCTGCGTGCTGCGTGCTG
>NW_015510467.1:4228-4686 GCF_001515645.1 Sinocyclocheilus grahami
TGATCTTTAAAAAAGCATCATATGACCCCTTTAAGTTAAAATAGTACTAAAATAACTAAAATTAAAAACTAAAACTTAATAATAATAAAAAAACACTATATAGACATAGTTAAATAAAATAATAATAAAAATTACAAAAACCACAAAGTTACCAAAAGGTTAAGGAAATTGTATATGAAACAATGTATACAATTTTACTCAAAATATTAACAAAAACTATAATAGAGCAACATTTCCTATTTTCAGTTGAAGTATTAAAATAACTACAAAACTTAAAGACTGTAGAGACATAAAAATGACACAAACATGCAATCACTAAAACTTTCAAATTAAAATGACAACTATAGAAAATATACAAATATTCAAAATATTAACTGCAACTATAATGGGGCAACATTTCTCATTTTCGTTTCGTTTAAGCTAAGTACTAACATAACTAAAAACTATGTAGGGTAATT
>NW_015510467.1:4734-5254 GCF_001515645.1 Sinocyclocheilus grahami
GTTTAAGCTAAGTACTAACATAACTAAAAACTATGTAGGGTAATTAAATAAGAAAAAATACAAACAAAACAACTCAACTTTTAAATTAAAATGAAATCAGAAAATGTAAAAATAAAAACAAATTCAACATATTACCAATAACTATCATAGTACATCAATGATACTCAAGTAATGCTGGGCCAGATGGATTCTGATTGGCCACAGTCAGTCAAGTCTCCTACTGTGAAGGGAAATCTGATTGGTTAGTATATTAGTAGCTTATTTGCCAACATATTTATGTCTAATCTTGTATGTTTGTTGAGTTTTTTCCCCCAGACTGCAACATTTAACAAGTTGAAACAAACAAAAAAGGTTTTTGTTTTGAATATTTAATGTCTTCTTGTAGACTGACAGTCATCTGAGGCACTACCTGCATATCATCGAGAATGAACCTCTCTACCCCATCATATACGACAGTAATGGAATCGTCCTGTCTATGCCTCCAATCATCAACGGTGAGTTAAATACACACACACACACA
>NW_015510467.1:5266-7552 GCF_001515645.1 Sinocyclocheilus grahami
TTTTTTTTTTTAAGCACTGTTAGTCTAAAGTTTTGTGTTTCTCTCTCTCTCAGGGGACCACAGCAAAATCTCATTAAACACAAAGAACATTTTCATTGAGTGCACGGCCACGGACCTCACAAAGGTAAACCGTTTTACTGTTATAATGTTTTTATTACTATTTATTTTGTAATAATACAATATACACTACAGTTCAAACGTTTGGCATCTGTACGATTTTTTTTTATTTTTTAAGAAATTAATACTTTTATTCAGAAATGATGCATTAAATGGATCAAAAGTGACAGTAAAGATATTTCTAATGTTGCAAATGACTGCTGTTCTTTTGAGCTTTCTATTCATCAAATAATCCTGAAAATGAGCTAAGAACTACAGCATGCTTTTAAACATGAGAAACGGTTTCTGTGTGTGTTTGCAGGCAAAGATCACGCTGGATATGATAGTGACCATGTTTAGTGAATACTGCGATGAACCATTCACGTGAGTATCAAGTTACACGCTCTGTATTGCTTTATAGCATCTCCAGTTTGGATTCAGCCAGTGAGTATATGGTTCAGTACTGAAATGTTTGTTTTAACATGTTTTTCTCTTTATTCAGGGTTGAGGAGGCAGAGGTTGTTTATCCTGATGGCAGATTGTGTGTGTATCCTGTATGTATTCAGTTCTTAACTTGATAGTAATTACACTAACTAACCACACTGGAATTAAAGGGATAGTTCAACCAAAAATGAACTTGTTTTCAAATAACAAAAGCATTTATCTGAAATATAACATTATAACGTCAATTTAATGCATCCTTGCTAAATAAAAGTATTAATAAAATTGATTTAATTTTTAAATAAAAACAAATCTGTCGTTTTTAGTTCTGTTGATGGAGCTTAACTTGTGTGAATAAATATTAAAGCAACATTAGTCATGACATTATCATTAATAAATTCTGCCTTATTTGAAAGTCGTTTTGTCATTTGCTGACTGTCGACTTTGACTTCAGGAGCTGGCGTACAGGACAGAGACACTGTCTGGGGACTTCATCAACAAAAGAGTTGGCATCAAGTGAGCACATTATAAATCTTTCATTTGAGCTCATAACAGATGACAGATTTCTTTCTCGGCTCCGGTCAAACCCTGATCACGCGCTCTGTGTTGTTTCTCAGTGAATCAGCAGAAAGCATCGCTCAGCTGCTGACCCGGATGTGTTTGAGGTCAGAGGTCAGCGGTGAGGGCGATCTGATCCAGGTTGAGATCCCGCCCATGCGCGCTGATGTCATCCACGCCTGTGACATCATGGAGGACGCCGCCATAGCGCACGGCTTCAACAACATCGTCAGGAGCACGCCGCGCACATACACCGTAGCCAATCAGGTTTGAGAGTAACATTCATTCTGACCAATTAAACTTGAGATCAGGTTCAGTGCTGACGTTATGGCTCTTACGCGTGTGTTTTTATATTCACAGCTCCCTCTAAATAAGTTGACAGAGTTACTGAGGCAAGATCTCGCAGCCGCTGGGTTCACCGAAGCGCTGACATTCGCTCTGGTTAGAAATCTTATATTCTGGATGTTTTCCTTCCTGAAGTCCATTTATCAAGTTTCTTGAACTGAAAACATTTGTCATTTAGTTTTCATGGCTATTTTTCTCTCTCTCTGACCATTAGAATTAAATGATCATTGTTATTAGGGCTTGGTAGACATTTCAAAAATCGAATCTTTTCCAATTCGCAAGGCCTTGATTTCGTTAAAATTCAATATCAATTTGTTCGGATAAATATCAGGTACTGTACATGTCCATTTTTCTTAAGGAAAACAATATCTCAACTAATGCAGTAAACTACACAGGGATTCCTCTCAGATGGTACATTTATTATAATATTATATTAAAGTGTAAATTAACAAAGTCCATTGCTATTTATTTTTTAGAATATAATAATCAACCCTCAATTAAATACTGTTGTGTACAAACCTTTAAATTGCACATACATCAGTTTTTGTGCTGACTTTGAAATGATAGAATTGAATTTCCAATTCGCTGTTGAAATATAAACATTTAAAAGGTGACTGTCATAACCAGATTTACCAGGACAGGTTCAACAAGTCATTTTTCAAACTGATTCAAACTAATAAATCATACGTTTGTGAGTTCATTTAAAGCATTTTCATTCATTCATTTTCTTCTGTAGTGTGACGAACATCCAAGTATAATGGATTATTGAATAATAATTTATTTATTTATTTTTAAAATGTAATCCAGAAACCTAGTGATGACAATGTTTAAAAAAAGTCAATGATG
>NW_015510467.1:7562-8018 GCF_001515645.1 Sinocyclocheilus grahami
ATATAACAAATGTGTTATCTTTTCCATGACGTGACAGTCTTTTCCCCTCTCTGCAGTGCTCACAAGAAGATATCGCAGATAAACTCAGGAAAAATATCGTCGAAACCAGAGCAGTCCACATCTCCAACCCAAAGACCGCAGAGTTTCAGGTACCCACAGAAATCCTGACACTTCCGACTGGCATTTCTCACATTTGCCCACTAGTGGGTGCTTTCACAAGTTTAAATCAGTTAGTAGTTAGGGTTTGACTAACTAAACCATACTTTCCTGTAGGTGGTGCGTACCTCTCTTCTTCCTGGACTCCTGAAGACGCTCGCTGCCAACAGGAAGATGCCCCTTCCTCTCAAACTGTTCGAGATTTCAGACGTCGTCCTGAAGGATGAAACTAAAGGTGTATTTGATGTCCTCATGTCACGTAATGCATGCTAATAAGTATGCAATCACTGAACTTTGTGT
>NW_015510467.1:11077-12076 GCF_001515645.1 Sinocyclocheilus grahami
AAACAGAGAGAAGACATTTTTACTGTGTTTATTCATTTCTTTTACCGCATCTGTAAAAGCTCATAAACACACATCCTGAGTGTCATACCACTCAATATACAAAATATGTTATTCATTATTTTGTAATAAATATCAAATTCATATGGTAAAAAAAAGCAAAAATAGTAGGACTAATTCGTAGAGTTTATGTATTCAAATCACTGTGTTAGTAAAAATTATCATTAAATATCATCTGTGATCATGTTAACATCAGCTTGTCATTGTGATGTCACAAAACTTAATTTTTCCTTAAGGACCAGATTTAACATGCAGTCACGTTTACAAAATTTAGCTGATATTTTGCTGACAAAAAGGCCCATTGTCAGTAGTGTAGCACAACTCGCGCAGAAATCACTTTCAAATCAAGCAGCTTTCCGTTGGTCAACCCTGGCTAGCCATAAATATACGTATTAATAATATGTGCAACCATCTTGAACCAGTCACGAAATCTGTGTGGGAAAAACTTCACGTAAAACGTAATTCCAGATTACATGGATTACTATTGAAACAATCGAATTTTCACAGTTGAAATCCACTCAACAATGGTAAAAGTGACCGCATCTTTAATCTGTGGCTTTCAGTGCAAAATTAAACTTTTAAGGCGACGTTGTCTTTAGGAAAATATCAAAAGAAATATTCAAGTTAGTGGTTACCACAGAAAACAATAATATCAACTTGTCTGACAGTTTACCCTGATAAAAATGCTTTTACAATGGAAGTCTATGGGGCAACAGCCATATTTGCACTATAGACTTACATGTAGGTTATGACTGAAAGAAATCAACAGTTTGCTGTAGATACTGTCAAAAGAGCATAAAGGTGCAATGTGTAATGTTAAAGCACTGAGTGAACCAGTAGTGTTTATGGCAGGACTGTCTGAGCAACAGAGCAGAGATGGTGTAATTTAGTACGCCAAAACAGGAAGTTAGCATCACCCTGCTAAGCTGATAAAAACCCAGT
>NW_015510468.1:0-1329 GCF_001515645.1 Sinocyclocheilus grahami
CCCCCCACCTACAATCCCTGCAGGTACGAGACTCGAACCCGCAACGAGCCCGACTCTCTAACCATTAGGCCACGACTTCCCCCAATCAATATATAATATCAATATTACTCATCTCAGTCTATATAGCCTTGGTTGCATTGGCAGAAAGATTGATGTTAATGAAAGCCTATGCTTTCAAATTCTCTTTGAAAAGAAAAAAGTGCAACATCAAGAAACAAAATAATAAATTTTGATTTCATATGGTAAAAAAAAAATGCTTAAGGTGACATCACGGATGCCTTGTTTAATTTTTTTCTTGCTAATTTGTGTTTGCTCTAATCTTCATCCTAGCTACAAGTCTCCCCCTAGTGGAAGGATACGTTCTTGCTCCTGCTGAGCCAACATGGCGTGCTCAATGTGAGCCATGATGGAGCTCTGTACAGCGTCCATGTGACTGGTGACTCTCTGCAGAAGGTCCAGCTGGTTCTGTCTCAGCTCAGCGATCTCCCTTTGCTGGCTCCGTAACATCTGTAGAAGCTCATCCTGCACCTCTGTGCTCATCTGAGGACACAACAGCTCATTCATTCCTCACTTGTGAAGCTCAAGGACTCCCGGGTATGCTTGAGTGATGTCAGCACAGTTGTAAAAGTCATAGCAGTCACAGCAGAGCATTCATAGCACCGAGCTTGCCATGTTATTCATTGGTTTTGGTCTCCACTGCATTAATGTTTTATTTATATTATGAATCACAGTGACTGGACAGAAAACAAGCCTTCGTGCATTTTCATTGGGTTTACACAATACAAATGCTAAGAAATGCATTCGGATCGTGATGCAGGGGATCAACAGACTTACCTGGTTCTCAATCTGTCTAGACTGTGAGGACTCTCTGGGTAGGGAAAAAAACAAAGATGATCTAATCAATCACACGATCAGATTATATGTTTGAAGGGGCTCACCTTTCAATCTCATATTAAACAATATAAACATTAATATCAGTAAGATATCCATAGTAAGGAGGGCAGCTCACTCACCCTTCATCCTTCTTGCTCTTCCTCTTGAGCTTAGGGGAGCTGCGGGGAGATGTTTTCCAGTCCTTTACGGGAAGTCTGTGAGAGGAGCAAGGGCCACAGTTCCCCGAGGAAGAGGCCAGACTGGCAACCTCATCATCATGATCACTGTCCATCACAGTAGGAAGAGAAAATAAATGGAAAAGACAAAAGATCAGCACAATTATCATTAAGGTATTGAACTGACACTACAGGTGTCTGAAACCCCCTAGACACAGCCCTTAATTTGCATATTTACATCATTATCTTGAGTCTTTGAGTCATGCTCAGACTTGTTCAG
>NW_015510468.1:4727-5613 GCF_001515645.1 Sinocyclocheilus grahami
AATTGTTAAATGAGTAATTTGGTGAGTGCTGAAATCTGATCTGATTTCTTCAGATGGATAGTCAATACGGATATACATGTTATGTCTACCATAATGACATAAGCATTTACACTACTGCTCAAAAGTTTATTGGCAGAAAGATTTTTTTTTTTTAAAGAAACAAATGCATAAAAATTTATCACAATGACAGCAAAAGACACAATGGAAGAATTCTGAAAAAAGATTCATTATGGTTTTGACAAAAATTAACATGTTAAAAAAGTTATTTCAAACTGGAATAATTTCACAATATTACAGTTTTTACTGCATTTTGAGCAAATAAACGCAGCCTTGCTGAGCATAAGAGACTTCTTTCAAAAACGTAAAAACAAAAATCATGCAACCCAAATCTGAATCTTTTGTAACAGTATGTCTTTACTGTCATTTTTGATCAATTTAATGCATCCTTGCTGAATAAAAGTACTAATTTTAATATTTAATTAGTACTAATAAAGTACTAAAAAAATACATATCTTGCAAAGTAACATCTTTCATACACCTAAACAACGGCAGGGCTACTGGACATCAATATATTACTATATGCAGTTTGACATGTCCATTATTACCTGGATATTTTCCCCAAGGCCTGAGATGAGGATAGAGTTGGATCTTGGACTGCCTGCGCTGGCACTCAGAGTCAAGCTGCTGTTGCCACATTCGACAGACATTTTAGGGCTCTGGGCCAGATCATCTCCGCCTCTGGAAGAAAGAAAATTGAGCAATGCCTATGAGTGCATGAGAGGACATGGGGCCCCACATTTCTACACTCAGATGTGTATTTCTTATCACACACACTGTGTAGTCCCACTTCTTAAGAAACCCACTCTTAACCCAACTCTTTTAGAGA
>NW_015510468.1:8776-9924 GCF_001515645.1 Sinocyclocheilus grahami
TTGGATAAAAGCGTCTGCTAAATGACTAAATGTAAATGTGTAGTTCACACAGTAGGATCCAAAAGTCTCAAAACACTCTCTCATGAAAATCTGGAAAGTTTCAGGATTTTGAAACAGAACATTTATGACATAAAAATGAGTTAAATCCCCCACCTTGCACCGCTATCCGAGCTGCTCATGGCCGTTACTATGGTCAGGCTGCTTGCACTGCTGCCAGGAGAAGCGGGCATCTGAAAAAAACAAGAGAGCAAAGATGAATAATCACCTTCACTGAAGGGACCCTAATGATGAATCTGTAATATTAAAAGCTCACGGAGGTGCTGGGTGTCATGAAGGCATCTGGGGTCATGAGTTTGGGCAAAGCTGATGGGGCTGGACTCATGAAGTCAGCTGGAGATGGAAGCGCCAGAATCTTACTCAGGTCATTCTGTGATCCACTATCACCAGACTCCTTATCAGAGCTCATGGCCTCCACGTTCAGATCAGCCAGTGGGTCAGAAAAACCTGGGAGGGAAATGCATTTTATATAATTTAAGCAATTTAGCATTTAATTTTAAAATTAACAAGTACACCATTTTCTTTCTGAGCACAATTAATTCAGACTGTAACTTTGGGTAAAATATATTTCTTTTGCTATAGCACTGTAGATTCAGCAGTGGCAGTCTAGGAAACATATGTGTAAAAAGTAAGATTATACATTCCCAGACTAACCAAAGCTATCCTGTGACCCAGACTGAGACATGAAGAGGGAGGATGAGGCCCCCTGATTGGGCTGGAACCAGATCTGCACATCCTGTAGTGATCTGTGGGCATAAGAGAATGTTACAACACCACAGAACTGAATGCAAACTTCATGTCTTCATCATGAGCTATTTTTTTATCTGAATAACTCACTTTGTATGCACACAGTACAGCTTAATCTGGATTCCTGATTTGGACTCGGAAGGTCCTTGGTTTCCTTCTGTCAGAAGATATTAAAAACAAAAATATTAGAAAGCATCAATGGAACGCATCTCAACTTACAGCAAGTCTATAAATATTTGCACACACAGCTAGCATGAAAATATGGAAAGAAACTGACCTGTCGTCATGCTTTCGCTTTCCTCATCAGGGGGAAGGACCTCAGTGTGGCGCAGTCGGGCACGGGC
>NW_015510468.1:11398-12064 GCF_001515645.1 Sinocyclocheilus grahami
TAACATAATATTAGAAATATCGAACAATTAAGAAAGGAAGAGACCTGATGGTTTGTAAGCACGTCCATGACACTGTGCACCACATCTTCAGTTCCTGGTTCTGATCAGCTCCAGTGATCAGGAAGCGCCAGAAAGGAACTCTTCAGAAGAAAATAAATGGTTAAGTTTAATGTATAGCAAGTGTCTAAGACACAATTTCAAGTAAAGACAACTGCAAAGACAGCTTAAAGCCCAGTGTCAGATTCCTTGATGACTTAATATGCTGACAAAAACTTTGAATTGGGATCACTGAAGACTGTACAAACTTCATACTTACTCTGGGTCTTGCTTCTTGTGGTTGTCACAAAAGAGCAGGCAGGAAAGAGGACGTCCATTATGTGGCTGCCATTCATGCAGGCATCTGCAAAAGGAGCAAGGTTACTTACATTTTTCACAAGGTTATCGATTTAATTATAGGACAGCTTTAGAAGTATAATAAATAATGAAAAAAAAATCTAACCATTACTGTAATATTGTTCATTATTAACAGTATAATTGATAATATATTAAAGACATTAAATACCACAACAACACATTTATGTGGTAATTACAGTCAAATGTTTATAATATACATTTAATAACATTAATGTACACAGAGTATTTAAATTAATATATTAGCACAATTTT
>NW_015510469.1:0-600 GCF_001515645.1 Sinocyclocheilus grahami
AAAAAAAAAAAAACTATCAATTATTAAAAACTGTCAATGCTGCTCCATGTTTAAAGATATTAGCTTAATTTATATAAATTAATTAATTAATTTTATAAGCAATGCTGCATTGTATTATATAAATTAAAAATAAATTAAATAAAAAAAAACAATGCTGCACTATGTTTAAAGATATGAATTACTGCTGACGAATTTTTTACTGGCTAAATTGCTCATTTTGCTCAGTTCATTGTCAGAGATTAACTAATTATCCAGAGGAGGTCTGTGGTAATTATTAGATAGGCTACTTAATAACATACCAAAAACTAATTTCTGCTTATGTTTGTGTATATTAGAATAGGATTCTGTGGTTTGGAGCATCTTTTATTAAACCCAGTGCAAGTTAGTCGATGCCATTATTAGATCATTATTAAATAAACACTGCTCTTACTGCTTTTATGAAGAACAGGCTCTTCATGAACTCAGTGAGGTTGGCACTAGTTTCTCCAGGCGGATGGATACCCGTGGATTTCCCTCCGCTTGAGAATTCAACGGCGTCGGTTTGGTACGGAGCATCTGATTGGTTGACGCGGACCTGCAATATTATACACAATGTTAAGG
>NW_015510469.1:2218-2433 GCF_001515645.1 Sinocyclocheilus grahami
CACCTGAACCAGCTAATCAAGCTCATACTAGGTATACTTGAAACTCCAGGCAGGTGTGTTGAGGCAAGTTGGAGCTAAACTTGAGCCCTCCAGGATCAAGTTTGGTGACCCATGCTTTAAGGGGAACAGAGAGCAGAGATTGAGATGAGAACAATCTAAAAACGCTGTGTTAATTATGCCAATCTCTGCAGAGTCAAGCAGGAGAGAAGACGTAG
>NW_015510469.1:2751-3094 GCF_001515645.1 Sinocyclocheilus grahami
GGTTCATCTAAAATGCACATAAGCTCTGAACATCACAGCAGGAGTTGTGCAGTAGTATCTTACCTGGTCTAATAAGAGCAGGGTCAAGGGTCTCTATTCTGTTGGTGGCCATAATGACCTTCACATCTCCACGTGAATCAAAGCCATCCAGCTAGTTGAGAAGCTCCAACATAGTTCTCTGTATTTCACGTTCACCTCCAGAGTTCGAGTCGTATCTGCAAAGAGGTAATCAGGGCATATGACACGATATCTTTATTAAAGGAATAATTCACCCAAAAATTAAAATCTGCTTCAAATTTACTCACCCTCAGGGCATCCAAGATGTAGAGGAGTGTTTTTCTTC
>NW_015510469.1:3104-3777 GCF_001515645.1 Sinocyclocheilus grahami
CAATCAAATCTGATACAGTTCTAGTATATATTTTCCGATCACAACAAAAAAAACTAATTGGCAGACAAAAACATGCGTAAATTTTAGCCAAATGTGCACTCAAGAGAGAGTGCTGCACTCTCATGAAAAGTGGAGATTAGAGATTAGAGAGAGGCCTTCAGGGGTGCCCTCCTGCTTCTCATTCAAAACGTTTTCTTTAGATTTCTTGAAGTCCTTGTTGGTGATCTTCATCCTGCATTCTCTGAGGGCCATGAGACCTGCTTCTGTACAGATGGCCTGAAGAGACAGGAAGTCAAGAGATATACAAGATAGACATGAGAAATACGGTGTATATCTATACGAACAATTCTGCGTTCTGAAAACTATAGAGAAAAAATAAAACAAAAATCAACACAAGAGGGCAGCAGAGCTTTACTGCAAAACTTTAAAATGAACCGAATCCCTTAATATCAGCTCCTGAAAGGTTGTCTTTCGCCAGGATGAGGTCGTCTAAGCTTATGTCTTCAGCCACAGTCATTCTGCTAGTGTGGATCTGAAAGATCCTTCTCTTGGTTTTCTCATCTGGTAATGGGAACTCAATCTTGCGGTCGATGCGGCCTGAGGGTGATAGAGAGAAAAATGCCTTGAGGGTTCATCTAAAATGCACATAAGCTCTGAACATCACAGCAGGAGT
>NW_015510469.1:4814-12071 GCF_001515645.1 Sinocyclocheilus grahami
GTTTTACCTAACATCCAGGAAAACTATATGATTGATCAAGACTTGTGAGACATTACATGCCCTTATTTCTATCTGTGAATTCATCAATTTCATTATAGGTAATGAAATGATCATCAGGAGACTGAAACACACAGAAGGGTGTTGGTCTCACCTGTTCCAGGGGGGCCGTAGAGAACGACCCCTTTGGGAGGCTTGATCCCCATTTCCTCATAATACTCTGGATGGGTCAGCGGCAGCTCCACAGACTCCTATAGGTCAAAACATTAGTTAAGCAGCATACATTCATGTTTCCCTGATTAAACATCACAAAGCACCTGTAAAAAGTTTAACCATTATAATAGATTAATCCTAGATATTCTCCTTGAGCAGAAGTTTAAATATTTGTTGCATGGACCAGCGCATGATCCCCTTCTGAGGGACACCCTTCCTAAAATATAAACGCAGCTATATCGTTCCATGTATAAAGCCACTCAAATATCAAGTACTATATTAAGAACATGTTTTTTTCAAAATTAAATAAACGGCTTCGATAATTTTCGCCAGGCGAAACTGTAAAGATTTGTTTTTATTTTGCCTTAATTTCTTGTATCTGACTGTCCAGTCCACCGATGTCAGCGTATGTCTCTTGTGGAGCCTTCTCCACCTTCATGACGGTAACAAGAGGGTCTGTGTCGTCCATCAAAACCCCTATGACAGCATGGACCTAAACAACAAGTTATTCAATCATTTAATAGGCAAATCTACCAACATTCAGTATCTGGAATTAGCTACAGGAGAGCAGCATTCAAATACAAATGGTTGCAGAGAGCAAGATATATTTAAAAATATTTGGTTGGGAAAGCTCAACCAAAAATGACAAGTCTGTCATCATTTGCTCATGTCATTGTAAACCCAGAAGTCTTTGGTTAATCTTCAAAACATTAATTAGATATGTTTTTACAATTTTATAAGATTTTTAATGAAACCGGAGAGGTTCCTGTCCCTCCATTGAAAGACCAGGTAACTAAAACTTAAAAGACCCAAAAAGGCATCATAAACTGAATCCATATGAATCAAGTGGTTTAATCCAATCCAATGAAGAGACACAATTGCTTTATATGATGATTGGATTTAAATTTATAACCTAGATCATTTATAGCATGTATAACCTTTTTGGATCTTTTAAGTTTGTTACCTGGACTTTCAACAGAGGGACAGAAACCTCTGAGGTGTTATTAAAAAGAGAGCTGCGCAATTAATCAAAATACAGTTTCGATTTCAGCCTCCAACGATTATGAAAATACAATAATCGAGATAAAACGATTATTGTGACCCTTTCCAGTGGTGCGCTTTTGCTCCTCCATAAAAGCCCAATTTCACGTGCAAATCAGTAAAATCATGTAACGTGACTTTCACAAATTGGGACGTGCTTGATTTAAAGTTTATTAGATTTATTCATGTTTTTAAAAGCGTGAAAGAGGGCTTGCGCTGTTCCTCAGGAGGCTTTCTGTGCATGCGCTCAGAGACGGAACACAACACAGACATGTAAAGTCAACTTTTAGTTTAAGGTGTGCGCCTAAATGGTCAACTACGTGCAAAAATGTCAAAACGCAGCGCTTGGTGATTATTCACATAGACCCTCGTCGGTTATGCAATATATGAACAAACAGTTGAAAATAAAAATACATGTGTAACAGTGAACTGGATCCGTGCGGCTCTTAAAGTGACAGCGGCTAGATTCCAGCTGCTGTCTGTGTGCTTAATATTAATCAAACAACAAAAAGGCAAAGAGAAAAATCACTCACTGCTCTTGACTGAAGGACTTTTGTAGCTTTAATAAGAAACAAAAGGAAGTCTAATTCTTACAATGAAGACTATGCTTAAATCTTTAAATAATCGCTCTTATAAAGTTTTGGTCATGTGGCCCACTCATAATAGTGTTAAATAAACATGATTACAATATTGAGCAAAATAATTGGGATTATGATTTTTGCCATAATTGAGCAGCCCTAATTAAAAATATCTTAATTTTCATATTTGAGTGTACTATCCCTTTAAGTTTGAAAAATGTATCCCATTTCTACTAAATCCTGGTGGATATTGTACCTTGTGATTGAGTAAGACAGAACAGCCGGGCTCCAGCAGATCTTTGTCGACAAATGACAGAATGCTGACAGTGCTCCGAGTCCACAGACGTGGAGACGATGGCATGATTGTCATCAATGATCTCCTCCAGGGACCCCACAGACATAGGAGTCCCCCTCAGGTCATCGACCTTTGACCTCACCTCCTAAGAAGTGCAAAAACATAGCTATCAGCACAGACAAATGAACAAAAAGGAGAGCGAGAGAGAAGAATGGATGATGGATGGTGCACCTCCTGTTTCTCCTCTAGAGGTTTCATCTGCTCCTGGTTTCTGATTAACTCCTCTTCCATCAGCAGGTAATCTTTAATTCTCTCCTGCTTCGGGAGCTTCAGCCTGCACTGTGTGTGAGGTGTGACTATACAGAGAGAGAGAATCCGAGTACTAGTTTACTCCCCACACTACATTTCCCATCAGCCCTGTACCGGTCACTGATCATTCTCCCACACCTGTTCCCCATTACTTTAGACTATTTAATGAGCTCTTTCACCCAGATTCTCTGTGTAGTCTTGTTTTGCCTTGGTGAACATCTCTGAGCGTTATTCCGGTTACATTGGACTGCCTTCTGTTATTACCTCTGCCTGCCTTTTGTCTCTTGTTGATTTGCTGCCTGCCCCTTGGACTTGTGCTCTGGATACTGGACTATCGACATTGGATTGCCACACTGCACTGACCAAAGACTGTCTCAGTTTCTGAATGATATCTGCCTGCCCCGATCTCAGGTCTGTCTATGATCCCCATTCTGTCTGCCCTACGATACTGCCTAATCTGTGTCTTGACCTCCACTTGTTTAATTAAGTTTCAAAACCTGGAGAAAAACAGAGACCACCTAGCCTGTCGTGGATTGAGTCTCTTAGCCGTTCTCAAGTACTCAAGGTTACGATGGTCGGTTAAAACAATGAATGAACGTCTTGCTACCTCCAGTCAATGACGCCATTCCTCGAGTGCAGCTTTAATGGCCAACAACTCCGTCACCAACATCATAATTTCTATCCGCTGGGCTGAGTTTGTGTGAATAATAAGCACATGGAAACATCTTTGCAGGGGAGCCCTAACGTTTTGATAGCACTGCCCCTATTCTGATGTTGGAAGCGTCAACCTCTACTATGAATGGAAAACTGGGGTCAGGGTGGTGTAAGATGGGAGCGGTGGTGAATTGTTGCTTCAATTCCTGAAAGGCCTCTCGGGCAATAGGGGACCAGTGAAGACGACTAGAACCCCTCTTTGTCATTTGTGAGAGGAGCAGCTACGGAACTGAAACTTCTGATGAAGCGACGATAGAAATTGGCGAATCCCAGGAAACGTTGCAGCTCCTTAATAGTAGATGGTAGTGGCCATTTTAGGACTGCATTGACTTTGTTCTCATCCATGGCCACTCCCTCCTGACTAAATCATGTAGCCCAGGAAAGAGAGGCATGTCAGATGAAACTCGCACTTCTCTGCTTTGGCGTACAGTTGGTGCTGGATTAGGCATTTGAGAACAGACCTGACATGTTGGATATGCTCCTCGAGGGTTTCGAAATAGACCAGAATATCGTCAATGTATACGATAACATTCCTGTTGAGCATGTCCCTGAAGACGTTATTGATGAATGACTGGAAGATAGATGGACTGTTGACTAGGCCGAAGGGCATAACCCAATATTCATAGTGCCCCATGGTCATGGAGAAGGCAGTTTTCTATTCATCACCTGCCCGAATCCGAATGAGATTATATGCACTGCGTAAATTCAGTTTGGTGAAGAATTGGGCAGTTCTCAGCTGTTCCAGTGCAGAGGGTACTAAGGGTAGTGGGTAACGAAATTTAACAGTCATTTCACTGAGGCCATGATAATCGATGCAAGGACAGAGACAGCTCTCCTTCACGAAGAAAAACCCTGCGGACGCTGATGAAGTGGAGGGTTGGATATAGCCTTTAGCCAGTTCCTCATGAATGTAGTCGTTCATGGCTTTGGATTCTGGTTGTGACAGGGGAAATATGCGGCCCTTCGGGGGACTAGAGTCGGGCAGAAGGTCGATAGCGCAGTCAGAGGGTCTGTGAGGAGGCAGTTGAGAGGCTTTGGATTTGCTCAATGCTTCACTTAGATCATGATAGACACTGGGTAACCGAGTAGTCAGTATCTGTATCGCTAACAGTTAGAAGATGAAGGAGTGATGTTCTGAACACAACGAGGAAAACAGTTCTCATTCCAGCTGATTATCTGAGATTCCTGCCAGGAGATGTTTGGGTCATGCCTGCGGAGCCACGGCAATCCTAGAATGATGGCATGAGAAGTTGAAATAATGGTCTCCTGATGAATTCCCATACTAAGTTTCGTTGTCATGCGAGTTATCTTTCCTGTGCCCAGGGGGCGCCCGTCGACAGCCTCGACTGCCAAAGGAGGAAGACATTCTATTAGAGTGTTACTGCATTCTTGAGCAAAATCCAATGACATAAAATTCCCAGCTGCCCCAGAGTCTAACATGGCGCGAGCGGACACAGCTCTTGTAGGGAGAGTGATGCAGTTATCAACATTGAGAGCTAGAATGGGGACACTCACCCAAGTAGTGGGGTCTCTGCGAGAGCGAGAGGGGCATGACAGTCTCATGTGGCCTGGCTCACGAGGATCCTCGGTCCATGTTGTTTGTGCGGCGAGCGTACGAAAGGACAAAGCATATTCTGCTGCAGTTCTCAACTGTGTTAGCAACTGTTCATCTGCACTCCGACCATCCCTTGAATGATCAAAGACCTCCCGGAAACGTTGAAGAAAGATTGTAAATGAGGGAAAAGGAGATCTGCCCCCTATCCATACTGCCACCATCCACTCCAGCGCTTTACCAGGGAAACAAACAAACAAAGGAAATCCTCACCTCCTCCGTTGCATACAGGGCTGGTTGTTGATTAACGAACAGGGTGCATTGGAGAAGGAACCCCTTGCACTGAGCTGGATTACCGTCGTACTTCTCAGGGAAAGCCAAGCGGGGACTCATGTTGGAGGTTTGTGCTGATGTGACCGCTATTGCAGCGTTAGTTGGAGGCACCGAGAGCTCGGGTCGAGAAACGTGCAGTGTCTGTAAAGTCTTGACTAATTCCGCAGTGAGTGTAGTGAGCCTCTGCAGCCGATGATGATGATGAGTGGCTAGTTGTGTCGCTTGCGCAGACAGCTCTGAAGAGAGGTGATAGATCACTGCTGGATCATGTTGCGGCGAAGTCTTCTGTAAAGATTCATCAACACGGCTGGGATCCATTTGCAGTTTTATTTGAAAAATAATCAAACAAGCAGAGGTCAAGACACAGATTAGGCAGTATCGTAGGGCAGACAGAATGGTGATCATAGACAGACCTGAGATCGGGGCAGGCAGATATCTTTCGGAAACTGAGACGGTCTTAGGTCAGGGCAGGCGGCAATCCAATGTCGATAGTCCAGTAAACAGAGCACAAGTCCAAGGAGCAGGCAGCAAATCAACAAGAGACAAAAGGCAGGCAGAGGTCGAGACAAAAGGCAGGACAATGAAACTGGAATAACGCTCAGAAATGTTCACCAAGGCAAAACAAGACTTTGCAGAGAATCTGGGTGAAAGAGCTCATTAAATAGTCTAAAGTAATGGGGAACAGGTGTGGGAGAATGATCAGTGACAGGTACAGGGCTGATGGGAAATGTAGTGCGGGGAGTAAACTAGTACTCTGGTGATGGAGCCCTCTGGTGGCCCGAAGAGAGAGTAACAGAAGCGCTCTCCGTAACAGTTATAGTCTAGTATTTAATTACAGCTTTAAATTTGTTTTTCATACATTAGAATGTGTCCTGTTTCATTTTTTTTTTAATTTCTGAGCAAAAAATAATGACTACCACACATTTTTACCATGATTTACAGAAAAAAAGTCATTCAGTGTAACAAAAGTTCATATACCAAAAAAAAAAAAAAAAAAAAAAAAAAAAAAAAAAAAAAAAAAAAAAAAAAAAAAAAAAAAAAAAATTTAGTCAAGCATATTTACAACAAGAATCGTTAGATAACATTAATAGACTCTATTCAAGGATCACAGTGCAGCCCTAAAAATTAATTCATTGTGATTTAAAATGTTTACTACTATACTTCAAAGCACTAGGTTTCACCCATTTGTCGGCAAGAAGTTTTTAAACATTTAAAAAATTTAGTAAAATTTAGTATCATCACTTTTTCCTTTATATATTTTAAAAAGTATAGGTCAGAATAAGTATGTTGTTTCTTTTTTACAGAAATATATCTCTTTCGCTGAATGACAATGGAATGTTATTTCATCCATATTTTGACATTTTTTGTCACAAAAGTTATTTTAAATATTAAAGTAGACACTTTATTTGCATTTAATATGCTTTCTGTGTGTATAAGATCACTTTTGGCAATTTAATTTGACGCAGACACCAAAATGGGACATACAGTATATATCGCAGCATTATATATATATATATATATATAATAATCCACTTGCGATAATACGGATGTCAATTGGTTTAATATTTTTAATCTAATGCAGTGAAATTAAAGGGGTCATATGATGCTATTTTAAAGATCATTATTTTGTGTATTTGGTGTAACAGAATATGTTGACATGAAAAAAACACATTATTTTTCAAATACTGTACATTATCGTAGATCCTCTATGCCCCGCCTCTCTCAAACAGGTCGTTTTCAACAAAGCCCCCTCCTTTGACAAGCGCAGTCTGCTCTGATTGGCCAGCTGACCCAGTGCATTGTGATTGGCCGAACACCACAAGCACGCGTCGGAAAAGTAACACCTCTTACCATAATCGCAGCTTCAGCTTTCAAAGTAAATATCAAGACAGTTAATAATGTCGTTAGTACAGATCTTCTTTATGCACCAAGAGCTTGTAACGCTCCAAAGAAAAAGGAAAACTTGAAATCGCATCATATGACCCCTTTAAATGTGACTTACCAACACTGTACATTATTTAAAGAAACAGGACCTGTGCTAAACCCTACATATACAAAACACTAACGTTACAAATATTTTTCTGTGTAAATTAAATACCATGAAACATCATGAAAAATTATATCCAAAATGACTGACTGACCACTTTAAATGGAATAGAAGAAAAACACTGAATACTACGAAGGTCCGGAGGGAGTTCAGCTTCCTGACAGCCTGATGGATGAAG
>NW_015510470.1:0-497 GCF_001515645.1 Sinocyclocheilus grahami
CTCTACAGAGGACAAAACTCCATAGCTGGTAGTCAGGAGGATATTTCAAATAACATTCTGGTTTCATAAGTAATAATATGTGGGCTAATGTCAATGAGCGTATATGTAAGCGTTACTGACAATGGCTCGCTCATTCTCCTTATTGGTAGGAGAATCGCGACGGTTCCTCCACAGAGACCTGGGCTGGACGTAAAAAGTGTAGAAAGAACATCAGATACATTATGAGAGCTGTAAATGGGTTAAAGTGTCATGAAAATAATAAAATATAAAATAAATATAATTAGCTATTTATTCCTTTTTATTTACTGTGTTTGGTTACTGTGTCCTACCGTGTTTGAAGAGGAGTCAGGAGACAGGCTTCTGCTGAAACAAACACAGGACATATGACGGCTTGTTTTCTAATACAGTGGGTTTAGAACAGAATCACCCTCTATAGCGTTCACTGGGATGTTATAAATACAGCTGGATAAAACAAAAACTGTGTCCGTCTTCATTTC
>NW_015510470.1:3980-5427 GCF_001515645.1 Sinocyclocheilus grahami
ATTATTAAAATCAAAAGTTGTATCTGTTAATATTATTTAATAGACTTGAGCTCAAATGAACTAACAATGAACAGTTCTATTTTTTAAATGATAAAATACTGTAACAAATGTTAGTTAATGTAGTAAGCAAGGTAATTATTACATGAACTTTATTTGTGCATTATTGCCAGTGAAGATGGGACTTAAATGCAAAGAGTGTTTAGAAATGTGATGCATATACCAGTGTTATTTTAGACAATTAAAGTATTCGTTAATATTTTGAATTAGCTATAACATATTCTTATGTGCTTTTGTTAGTTTTTTATTATTATTTCTGTTGAGCTTTTTTTCAGATTTAACTGTAGTAATTTTAGTACTTTTCATCTAATATTGAATTTTATTTCAGATTTGTTTCAGTTAACAAAATAATTATTTTTAATAGTTTTAGTTAACAATAACAACACTGGAATCCCTCGTGGGACATTGTTTTGCAGGCAAATTACAGCAGATACAAGTGTATTTCAAGAGGATTTATTTTCGAAAGTGTCTTTAGTTGAAGAAACACCCTTCTTTGGCATCTGAGCTTCTAATGTAAGAAGCTTGCACTGGATTTGACACGGTACTTTCTGTGTTTTAAGTAGTGGTCGACCGCTAATGGCTGATAAACAGCATATCTGAACTCTAGTATCCAGCTCAAAACCCATCGAGGCAGCATTTTTAGTCACTCTTGGAATGTTTGTTCACTAGATAGGCAGCTCCTTCAGTTTTGAGACCAATGCCGTCATCATTGATCATTAAACAAAAGACTTGCGACACTTTCTCCTTGTGAGAGAATACAGAACCGCTCAGGGTTATTTAGTAACGGTGGTCATTTCATCAGTGCATACTCGGTTCCTCTCTTCTTTAAATGAAACCGTGGAATTACCATGATGGTTTGACATGCTTTAAGCAGCCTAATTCTGCAGTTTGACTTCTAATGGCTGGTGAAGTGTGTTAGACATTGGGCTTGCTTTCATTCAGCCACAGAATCACAAAACGCCATAACTCTCGGCTTTAGACCCGGTTTGTAGTTCGCTTCATTCGGAAAGAACTCAAAGGTTAAAATGTTTTGTATTGATTATATTTATCAGAGAGCGACTGGTTGTTCTATAGTGTCAGTTCAGCAGAACTGAGTGAATGTGTGAGAGGAACTTTATAACGACTGATAATAATCCTTATAGAAAAGATGGACTTTAACAAAGAGACTCTTCCAGTTTTGCTACATCAAAATGAAGAGGAACTGAGATTTACTACATGTTTTCTGTGGGAGTTCCCAGTGTTGTTACTCCTCGGTCAAATCACGTTATTCTGTACTAGTTCAGATAGTTTAAAGTTTTGAGTGTTTCATTTGAAAATGACAAATGAAGTAAGTTGTGAAGTGACCAAAAATAACAATTTCTATCTGCACACAAGCTGCAAACAAACCCAT
>NW_015510470.1:6238-6842 GCF_001515645.1 Sinocyclocheilus grahami
TTTTTTTTTTTTTTTCAGGATTCTTTGATGAATAAAAAGTTTTAATCTTTCATAACATCATAAATGTCTTTACTGTCACTTTTCATCACTTTAATGCATCCTTGTTTATTTATTTTTTTAAATCTTCCTTTTGGTTGTTGCAGCATATTAAACTAGGATATGAGAATGTGTTTAACCTCAAAATAATTGCACGTTTCGTTTTATTTAACTAAAATAACCTTGGTTATGAATGTGATTTTAGTCTAATATGTGTACGGTAGCATTGGTTTGCTCGTGGGAAAAATGCTGTTTTACTCTCATGCTAAAGAGTAACGTGTGAAAGTCTCAGTTTGAGCAGATGCTTGCTCTGAACCGCACGTGTCGCTTCAGGAAACCTGACCTGAAATATCCTCTCTCTTTTCTCCAACAGAAGATCATCGGCGTCTTCAAACCAAAGAACGAGGAACCGTACGGCCAGCTGAACCCCAAGTGGACCAAATGGCTGCAGAAGCTCTGCTGTCCGTGCTGTTTCGGCCGGGACTGTCTGGTCCTGAATCAGGGCTACCTGTCAGAGGCCGGCGCCAGTTTGGTGGACCAGAAACTAGAGCTCAACATCGTGCCGCGC
>NW_015510470.1:7335-8870 GCF_001515645.1 Sinocyclocheilus grahami
TTTTTTTTTTTTTTTTATATTGTCATCTTTATTTTCTTTCATTTACTCAATCAATCCAAGTTTAGCGTTTTACCGTCATGGCTAATTTGATCATGCCATTCGCAATGGGATGAGTTGTTAATTCACTCATAAAAGATTCTTGTACCTTTACAAACACTATTTTTTGGTTCAAATCAAGGTTGGTAATGTGGTAAATTCCTAAACAAAAACTGAGGAAAGATTAGTTGGTATATACACACTGTTGTAGGTTTGTGAACTGATTTCTATTGGCCGTTGTAGGTTTGTGAACTCGTTTACATTGGTTGTTTGTAGGTGGGCTCATTCCAGCTTTTCGTGGAGGGGTATAAAGATGCTGATTTCTGGCTGCGCCGGTTCGAGGCGGAGCCTTTACCAGAAAACACTAATCGCCAACTCCAGCTACAGTTTGAGAGACTGGTGGTGCTGGATTACATCATCAGAAACACAGGTAACCAACAGAATCAAGGTCAAACGAAATGACCAAAGACACATTTTAACTATATATTGCCTTTATTTTGTTGTATGGATCTGTAGATCGAGGAAATGACAACTGGCTCATCAAATATGACTGTCCGATGGATATATCAAGCAACAGGGTGAGTGGCCAGATGCCTTTTTGGGAGACTTTCTGTCCCATTTTTGTGTTTTTATGCTCATGTTTGTGTTTATCGAATGCTTTTCTCATGCAGGACAGTGACTGGGTGGTGGTGAAGGACCCCATCATTAAACTGGCAGCCATTGACAACGGTCTGGCCTTCCCTCTCAAACACCCAGATTCATGGAGAGCCTGTAAGCCAATCATCATCCACCTCTCAAGCACATGACCAACTACTGGCCAATCACATTGCAATATGCTCGATAAGTGCTAAATACCAACGTTGTATTCTGAGGTGCTTTGTTTCATTTGATGTTGTTTTTTGCGGCCAGTTCAATCGTTTTGTTGACTGTATTTCCTGTAGACCCATTTTACTGGGCTTGGCTGCCACAAGCGAAAGTTGCATTTTCCCAAGAGATCCAAGATTTAGTTCTGCCCAAATTATCCGACCCGAACTTCATCAAAGACCTTGAAGAAGATCTATATGAGCTTTTTAAGGTGAGTCGCAGAGATTGCTTTGAAATTCAGATGAATTCAGCTGGGGACTCGCAGACATGTTTGACTTCTGTTCTGTGAAATGAATGCTCGGTATTGACTTTGCATTGACGTTAACACTGACAGAAAGACCCGGGTTTCGACAGAGGACAGTTCAAGAAGCAGGTCTCAGTAATGAGGGGTCAGGTGAGTCATTTATAACTATATTATAGTTGTGATTACAGGTACTAAAAGCAATAATCTGCATTATAATATTATGATATTTTATACAGTAGGACTGTGCAATAAATCGATATTGATATTCACCAAAAAAAGAAATCCACAATGTCTATAATAAACGTTTGATTAGCCTACATCTTCAGAGTTGCTCTGAGAGTCATGAGCATCTCCTCTTTACTCTGAAAATCAAAGGCCTTCGTGATAAAAC
>NW_015510470.1:10456-12061 GCF_001515645.1 Sinocyclocheilus grahami
CTGTCTGAGTGACAGAAGAAGACGTTAAATAATCAACACTAATAGTGTCCAGCATACATCTACAGGTGATACTACGTGTGCATCGTTTACATATTACCACAGACTATTTGTATCTAAAACAACACTAATGATTTGAAGAGAACTGCAGTAAATGCAAATACATTCTTTTATATTTTTTTTAGATATTGACCATTAAACACCACTGGAAGGCAGAATGCTCCCTGAAGATGAGGACTATTGAGAAACTAGTGTTTTGGAACCAAATACAAGCGCATATCATTAAATAACAGAAACCCAACACTCTTCGGCGCCGTACATATATTATAAACGAAACAAAAAAGCTGATAGGGCTCTGGAAGCATCTATGAGACTTAAATCAATGCATTTAAAGGAACAGATCGCCACCCAAAAAAACAAGAGA
Source organism: Sinocyclocheilus grahami (assembly GCF_001515645.1). Classification (NCBI taxonomy): domain Eukaryota; kingdom Metazoa; phylum Chordata; class Actinopteri; order Cypriniformes; family Cyprinidae; genus Sinocyclocheilus; species Sinocyclocheilus grahami. The sequence continues at coordinate 10,878 of NW_015510470.1, forward strand.
ATCTTGTCATTTGCTCACCCACGTGTTGTTCCAAACCACTATGATTTTCTCTTTTTAGTATAAAATAATTACAATGAGTATGAGTGCAGTGACAGTGAATGGACAAAAATATATAAATCCATTTTTTTGGTGATTTTATGTATTCTTTTTTTGGAGTTCAACTGCCTCAGTTCACTCATAGACACTTAAGTACATCTACTTGCATGAAAGATGACTATCATTACTGAAATAATTTTTTTAAGCATAAATACGTTTACAATATGAACAATGTATCATTATTGCATTGCAAGTAATGTTTTGTTTGTTTGTCTTCATTTGCTTTATTAAAAAAACATTATCTCACTGCTTTTGCCTTTGGGTATAATGTGACCTAGACATGTTTTGCAAGATTTGCTCCAAAAAAAGTTGTTGTATTTTTAATAGTTTTGCTGTGGATTTTTTGTCATTGTAGAAAAGAGCAGCATGAGCACCTCCTTTTGTGTTCTGCATTAGAACGCAGGTCATTTGGATTTGTAACAACATGAGGGTGAGTAAATTAAGACAGAACTGTCATTTTTGGGTGAACTATCCCTATAATAGTGTTTGACTGTTATTGTGCGATCAGGTCTGGGGATGTAAGAATGGCACAAACCCGTAAACAGTGTGTTAAGGTATAAAAGGAGTGTAATCCTGCGGGATTATTGTTAATGTGCCTTCCTGGCCATTGCAGGTGCTGTAGTGTTGGTCGTTGCTCGATTAAGTCTAGTGTTTGATTGAGGCGGTGGCTTCAAGTAAATCTACGGTGACAGCGAGTCTCTCAGGCAGTAATCTGATTGGATGCTGCTCTGCTGCCTCAGTGTCGGATCCGGTGCAGGTATCGCTCGGGGTCCTTCTCCTGAACGCCGTTCCAGCTCCATCTGGGGCCACCCGAGGGCCCCCGAGTCTCTTCCTCTGGGGGCTGGAAGTCAGCTTGGTCACATGAACCAGCCTCAAAAGAGCTCTGCCCCCCACAGGCTCCCAAAGCAGATGCATCGTCATCATCATTGTTGGCATTATCTTCATCTCCAGTGATGACTTCAGACGTCTGTCCCAGTGAGCCCTCGTTGATTCTTATGGGTGATTAAATAATAATGCATGCACTTATTAGATCACTACAGTATTCTCACGCACAGTCTGATGTTCACAGGCATGCGTGTGTGTGTGTG
>NW_015510471.1:0-528 GCF_001515645.1 Sinocyclocheilus grahami
GCCGATGGAGAGTTCCTCACTTTGGGGTTGCTGGAATGCATTGACATCAGTCCCTGTGCGACAGAGGCAGGAGCAGTAGAGTGCTGTTGGGGACTGGAGGTGTGTGTATGTGTAGTGGTGGGCGTAGCTTTGGCCCGGGTGCTCCGGGGCCCGGTATTGGGGGTTGCGACAGGGCTGCTGCAGTCCTGGCCCTCCTCTTGCCGTTCTTTGGCCCTCTCCTTCCTGCCTGAAGCGTTTCCTGTGGTTCCGGTAACTGCGGTGGTTGCCGTGGCTGCTGCTGCTGCTGGTCTCTCCTCCTGCACCTCCAGCATTCTCTGTGTGGGCTTGTCTGGAGTCTCCCCAAGGAGCCCTCACAGCCCCTGGCCACACTACACACAAACAGGCAAAGAACAGTTAGTTTAGACCACAAAAGCCAGCAAATGTTCTCCCTGATTTCAATTAAATCATATTTTCTACTGTTTTAAAAGTTAGGTGTTGATACAATTTTTGAAATGTTTTGAAATTTCTTTGATAAAAAAAAAAAAAAAA
>NW_015510471.1:848-3266 GCF_001515645.1 Sinocyclocheilus grahami
TGTTGAAAACAGTATCCTGCTTAATATTTTTGTGCAAACCGTGATGCATTCTTTTCAGGATTCTTTGATGAATAGAAAGTTCACAAGAACAGTATTTGTTTGTATTTATTTCTAAATCTTTTGCAAAATTATGCATGTCTTACGGTCACTTTTGATCAATTTAATGTGTCTTTGCTGAAAAAAAATTCAACAAAAAACTACTTTGAATGCCAATGTATATGTGAGTCTACTTTTCCCCTTGCATTGCCACACCTACATTAGCTCTGAAGTATCCGACTCCAAGTCACATGTTTACTTGTTTGTCCACCTGTGCAGACATGTTCCATAAGAGTTCTGAATAGCCTCAAACGGCTATGAACATCCACACCAATTTAGAACACCATGAAAACCCACCATGAAAACCACCCAACATTACAAACACAACCTAGTCAAATTACTCAAAAAAGGAAAAAAAAAAATTTGCAGGCACGCCAAGAATATAAGCACATTTCAAGTCACTGCATATTCGCAAAAACACTGAAGCTCAAGGTGAGAAAATGTGGAACTGTGATTCTGCCAGGCAGTGGCCATCATCCAAAACTCACTGAAGAGTCAGACCGAAGGCCACCAAAAGAACGATTTGTTGAAAACAAGTAGTCGTGTAACATCTCGGAAGGAGGCGTGCAATAGACTGAAACCAGTCTGCTGGTGGATTTTGCCGTCTGCAACAGAACATCATGCTGAGAACACAGTTAAAGTGAGGAGAACCATCATGCAAGGCTCTGTAATAAGAATGGAAAACTCAACCCAAACAAAATGGATGGAACCCAGCGTGGAAAATTGAAGTATTCAAATAAACAACTGGACAATATCTTGCAATATTTAGTGAAAGCCAGTCTCATGACGTACTCGGATTTGAAATAGTTTGATTTGCTAATCTTGATCCACACCACATTATATTGTGCCAAACTGTTGTGCTTTCCACTTGATACCACTGCTCTCAAACTAGGATGAATATTAACCTTTTTGCATGAAAGCTACATAGCACATAATACACAGTTACAAAGTTTTAGGTCAGTATTTTTTTTTTCTAAAGAAAACAAATACTTTCATTCAGCAAGGATGTACTACTTTGACCAAAAGCGACAGAAATCGGTTACACTTTATTTTACAGCATGCGTCGGCTCAGGTTTAGTACCTAGTTATTACCCAGTTATTGTAGTTGCTATAATAAACAAATAGTATGTACATGCGGAAACAAACTGTAAAATAAAGAGCTACACAGAAATCTTTTGTGACAATAGGTGTATTAACTATTTCAAATGAATGTTTTTCTTTTGAACTTTCTAGTCATTAAAGAATCCTAAAAATAATGTTTTGCACAAAAATATTAAGCAGAATAATAGTTTTCAACACTGATAATAAGTTTATTGAGCCGCAAATCAGCATATTAGAATGATTTCTGAAGGATTATGTGACACTGAAGACTGGAGTAATGATGCTGAAAATTCAGCTTCGCCATCATAGGAATAAATTGAAATATTCAAATAGAAAGTCTTTTTAAATAGTAATATTGAGATGAAATTATTACCATTTTTACTGAATTTTTGATCAAATAAATGTAGACTTTGAGAGCATGAGGCTTTTCACATGCACACACACACACACAGACACACACACACACACATACATAAAACCCTTACCAACCCCAAACTTTTGAACGGTAATGTATATGATTACCAAAGCCCAAATCTGATGTTAAATCCGACATTAACTCATAAGTGTAAAAAGTTCATATTAGAAGTGTAGAGAGAGAGAGAGAGAGAGAGAGAGAGAGAGCGAGAGAGAGAGAGAGAGAGCGAGAGAGAGAGCGAGAGAGAGAGAGAGAGAGAGAGCGAGAGAGCAAGAGGCACATAATATGTACCATCTTGTAGCCCAGATCTCTCTAACAGAAACAGCTGTGGGTGAGTCGACAACTCAACTGATAACTGACTAGCACAATTCTTTACACTCGACAGTAACACACAAAATAATAACAATAATAATAATAATAATAATAATTCACAGGAGTGGGAATGATTAAGTTTGTCTTTCAGGGTGTGCTAGTGCTTCTGTGTGTAAAGATATGAGAACCCTCTCAAAATGATGCAGCGTCAGACTGCGTTGTCATCCAGAAAATATTCAGAACAGCTTCCAAAACACTCAAATGATGCTAGCATCTCACATACTCCTTCCCGGCCTAACAGCGAGCACTGAAAGAGTGCTAACTCAACCCCAAGACTCCATTTTGGGAATTTAATATAATTGTACACTAAACTTATAAATGCTTAAGGGCAGATCAGAGAAAAATCATACTCAAATGCATATTAATTCTTATTGAGATCACATTAATTAATTTAAATTACCTATAAACCATTTCTGACAGTTTATTATACTATT
>NW_015510471.1:4073-5371 GCF_001515645.1 Sinocyclocheilus grahami
TTTGTCATTTAAAACATGGATTCCTTGCATGGCCCCTCTCTCTTCTCCTGAACCCACACTTGCATACTGACATTCTCAGATTTCAGCGTTTGCAGTGTGAGAGGCCGGTGTGCTGCTCCGGTGCTGAGCTCTAATGGTGTACAGCGGCAGCAGCATGGCCGTCAAGCCTTCTCCAGCCCGCCACAGACATTACTTTTAATGCACGCACACCCACAAACACCATTGCCAAGGCAACCCCGACCGACAAGCCCTGGATCTACGACAGCCTCAAAAGCACACCTGTACCCATCAATCTGCGGGAAGATTTAGAATGCATGTGCACTTAAAGCTATAGTGTAGTTTTGCTACTTTTCTATTGACACAGAGGGCTGGAATCCCAAGATCTACTGGAACGGTATTAAAGAGTCAACATGGACTGGCGTTTGTGAAAAAACAAGTTATTACATTTATCACATTTAGAAGAAAAAGCAGAGTTTTCTCTTTGAAACATGCATTGATAAATAAAATTTAAAAAAATGCCAAATAATTTGTGTCTATTTTGATCTCATGTTGACTTGAAAACAAAACAAACCAAAAAGTTAAATGAACATCCGATTCTGAGTCTAAGAACCCTGGAATGAGTCTTGAACTTGTGGAGCTAGAAACAGGGAAAGAGACACACACGCATTCAACCTCAAAAATTTCCACTTCTTTCTCAGAAATGGACAAACATTCCAGAATGCTCTTACACTTCCTGTCCAGCCTTGAGCGAGTGGGAAAGAAAGAGGTGAAAACAGTGGCCAGTGTGACAAGATATACAGTTAAATCTGGGATGGAGGAAATCATCCCAACACTTCAACAATGCAGGCTGGGAATATTCACGCCATAATCTTAATGAAATTAAAAATAATAATAAAATAAAATGTGTTAACGTTTCAATAAATAAAAGCAAAAAGTACCTACATATTTTCCAATGTGATATTATTAGTGAGCATATACGTATATTTTCAAAAGGCTGGAGGTAGAGAAAAGAAAACACTATAATATGTTGTAGAAATAAATAAATAAATAAATAAAAAGTGCCTACATATATTTTCCAATGTACATATGTATTCCTATGAAAGAAAGAAAGAACAAATGAAAAGGTAAGAGTGAATCAACGAACAAACAAATGAAAAGGAAGGAAGAAAAAGAAAGAAAGAAAGAAAACAAATGAAAAGGTAAAAAAGAAAGAAAAGTAAAGAACCAAAAGGTAAGAGTGAAACAAAGAACAAACAAATAGAGAGAGAGAGAGAGAGAGAGAGAGAGAGAGAGAGAGA
>NW_015510471.1:6002-10065 GCF_001515645.1 Sinocyclocheilus grahami
ATGATTTACAGCTGGATATAGCTGCCAGAAAAAAACAGTAGACAAAATCCATCAATCTGAACCACTCAGAGTTAGATGGTTACGTAGAAATGTCTTCATTCCTTATAAAAAGGCCAGATATATGCATATCCCATTTATAACGCACAAATAATCAATAATAAACAAGTCTAAACTGACCATCTGCTTTGGCTGAGTGCCTGCAGTCACAAAGACAAACAAGCAGATCTTCCTGTTAATTGCTGATTACAAAACAACTGCAGGGCCATGGCAGACCGACTAGGCATGCATTTGGTAGAAGCTTTTGCATAAAACAGCATAAAGCTTTCTAACTATACACTGGATTGCTTGAATCAAACTCATGACCTTTGCATTTAGTCATTTAGCAGACACTTTTATCCAAAGCGACTTACAAAGTAGAAGCAATCAGACCAACAAGAGAGCAACAATATACAAGTGCTGTGACAAGTCTCAGTTAGTCTAGCACAGTGCACATAGCTAGGTGTTTATATATATATATATATATATTTTAGACCGAATAGAATAGAATAGGTAAGTGCTAGTATTAGTTGGTCAGGTGATGGCGAAAAAGATGTGTCTTTAGATGTTTTTTGAAAATGGCTAAAGACTCAGCATTTTGTGCCTCTTTGGGATGGCACAACAAGGTGTCGTTCACTTGCAGAACGCAAGTTTCTGGAGGGTGCGTAGGTCTGAACTAGCGAGTTTAGGTATATTGGTGCAGCGCCAGTGGTTGTCTTGTAGGCAAGCATCAGTACCTTGAATTTGATGCGAGCGGCTATTGGCAGCCAGTGCAAACTGATGAAGACAGGTGTGACGTGAGCTTTCTTCGGCTCGTTGAAGACCACTCTGGCTGCTGCATTCTGGATCAGTTGCAGAGGCTTGATAGTACATGCAGGAAGGCCCGCCAAGAGAGCATTACAATAGTCCATTCTGGAGAGAACAAGAGCTTGGACAAGGAGTTGTGTGGTCTGCTCCGTTAGGGAGCGTCTAATCTTCCTAATGTTGTAAAAGGCAAACCTGCAGGACCAGCCTGTTGTAGCAATATGGTCTGTGAAGCTTAACTGATCATCCATCACAACTCCAAGGTTCCTGGCTGTCCTGGAAGGAGTTATGTTTAACGAACCTAGCTGTTTAGGATGTGATGAAGTGTTGGGTTTGCTGAGACCACGAGCAGTTCTGTCTTAGCAAGGTTGAGTTGAAGGTGATGATCCTTCATCCAGCCAGAAATGTCTGTCAGACATTTTTCCATTACTAGCATCTTTGCATATCAAAATATTAATAAATACTATAATAGTTTATAAATAATGCTAAAATAACACTGCCTAGTATTAGTACAATTTAAATGTATAAATTAATAAAAGCATTAATAAATTAATATTAAGAATTAAAAACTAATAAAAATGACAAACAAACTAAAATTAAAATCATCTAAAGAAAATGTAAAATGACTAAGTTACTAAATTGCTTAAATTACTAATAAAATTGACAAAGTACTAAAACTGAAATTAAAATGAAATGTAAAAATCAAAAGCCAATTTAAAATATGAATAAATCCGATAATGGTTTATAAATAACACCAACTAAAATTAGCAATACTTAATTTAACTACATTTCTCAGCAGTATTAAAGAAGCTCAGCTTCCCAATAATGCACTTTTTCCAATAATGAGCTTTTTTATTTTAACCACATTAAAAGTATAGCTTGCCACACTGGTTCACACTCTGATTAACACCGACACTTAACTCTTTCCCCGCCAGCATTTAAAAAAAAAAAAAAACAGCCACCACCAGCGATTTTGATGATTTTCACTAAAATTTGATGGCCTCCAGTATATTTTGCTGTATGAATATTTGAATATGCAATGCAATACACCAAAATAAAGATCAGAGCCTCTACTTTTAAACAAAAAAAAATCAGTTTTATTCTAGCTTAAAGCATTCTTTTTTTAATCAACACTTGAATATAGGTAGGTTTAATAAAAAATGCATAATTGTGAGCAAAAACGTGAGAAAATCACATTTTTATCAAAAACTACATCTGGATAATATTCAGTACAATTATCAAAGCATAAATCCAGTAAATCGCTTCCATCAATACCTCCAAAGCTTGCACAGACATAATCCACTTCCTGGATCAACATTTTACTCTGTAACATTATGCAGCTTTCATTTATATGCTGTCTATTGCTGATGATCGCATTATATTTCATATGCATCTGTTTACATAAGAGATCGCTAGTTTCTCCGTCCTGTTCACGTGTGTTTTTGTTCGGGAGGTTTTGTACTTGTTCAGAAGATGCATAATAGCCCCCCCCGAGTGTATAACAGTGAAAACACAAAAAGCCGTAAAAACTCGTCTTTGGCGGGGAAGCATTTTCTTGTAAAAGACGAGATAACTAGTCAACGGCGGGGAAAGAGTTAAAAGTCAAAAAGACAGGATTTATCACATTATGCCTACGACATGCATGTCATACTTGATGTTACACCACAGAGCTGCTGCAGAGACTTACAGAAACAGGCCCACCATAAACACTTAAAACAGCACACTTATGAACTGATAAGTGACTTCATGTAATTAGTCTATCAGCTAGAAGGACTCAAATCTTGCACCTGCCGATTTTTCTTCTAGCAGAGATTTGCTCTAACACACCTGACTGTAATTTATATGTGAATTAAAGACCCTGATTACCTCTTTCAGGTGCATTTAATTACAGCCGCAGCTCAAGACTGCAGGAAGGCAAATCTCCAGCAGCAGGACCAAGCACCTCTGATCTAGTCTATGCACATGATAACCTATATTTTTTTAAATATATATATTTAGCGCTGTAAGCAGCAACGACGGGCCCAAGCCCCTCAGTGGCTTCAGGAAAAGGTGCGCAGTGGGCACATACATTTAACTCACTGGCAGTCTGGTTTTAAAGGTTACAGCAATGAAAGGGTTACTCTAGAACATCAAGAGTGCTTCCTTTTTTTACTGTTAATTTAATAGTTCACCATGGCAACACTGTTTGAGATATCCAAAATCTGTTCGTAATTTAAGGTTCCTCAATGTTTTGGTATCGTGTAGACAAAGTTTGTTGTGAATTGCATGATTGCCCAAGATGGAGAGTATGCAAAAATCCACAGCATTTTTTTTTAAAATCCACATTTAAACCAAAATAGCTGAATTCCTATTGGTCATAGCTAATGACTGTAAATTAGAAAGTTGTCCAGCTTGATGAGAACAATATATGTACAGAATTTGGTGACAAAAGGTGCCGCTATAGAGCGCCGCCTCCACACCCATTTATGAGCTTCTGCCAATGTGTAACGGTCTATAACTGTGATGTGTGTGTCGAGTTTCATAAAATTCTAAGCATGTTAAGTGCCTCAAAAACACCTGAAAACAATATTAAAGTTTGACAGTTGCCATGGCAACACTATTTACGATACCAAGAATTCCATCATGCAGTTTCACATCTGCCGTGTTTTGACATGAAGCAAATAGAGTAAAAATAAGAGGCTGATTTAAAAAAATGACACTTCCTGCTGCCAGTTGGTTGCGCTATAAATTTAACCTCTAATAGACACATCTATGTGATCGGCCTCATAAAACGAATAAACTGCTGAAGACTGATCAAAATTGGACAATGTATGCAAAAGTTATTATACACTTCCTGTTTCTCATTTCTTGCCATAAATTTGTCGCTTCACCACGGCCAAACCATTCGAGATATCAAAAATCCTTTCACAATTATGCACCCCAAGTGTTTTGAGATCATGGTGAAAGAGTTTGGTGCCAATCGAATGAAAACCCTAAAAGGAGTATCGCAAATTCCACAGCAATCTGGTTTTCACAAAGCCCTGAATAGCCAACTTCGCTGACTGTCAGCACAAAAGTTATTCAGCCTGATGAGATATATGTGTGTATGAATTTTGGTTTGGAAATTTGACTGTAGGTCAAACAGTGTGTGCTATAAAGCCCCTTGAAAATTTCCAGGGAAAATTGTGCCAGTTTTGGACTATGTATAAAGTCAGTCATTTTGAATTACATTGTTGAGATTGTT
>NW_015510471.1:10324-11104 GCF_001515645.1 Sinocyclocheilus grahami
ATATATATATATATATATAGTGAGCCCTGTAAGCAAATGACAGAAGGAATGACATCACTCAAGTAATCATATTTTACAAAGATACACAGCGCCTGAAGACAATTCAGCTCAATCACTTCAAGCTCAGTTCTTATCAGTGCATTTTGGGAGGGCAAATAATGGCTGAGATGTGTGCTGAAAAAGTGATTCACTTTTTAAACCAGCATTATTAGCTTAAGGTAAATTAATTAGGAGTGTTGTTCAATACATTGAGCTTTATTTCTCTTAAAGACAAAAACTCTCAATTGACAAGAGAAGAGACACTTAAACAGTGAAAGAGAAGGGAGAGAAAAAAACACTTCCACTATTAGTTGCAAATTTCTTCAGAGCCAAAAAAAATTCTGAACTAGAATTATTGATTTTGGGATCTGTAAAGAGGCCCAGAACATTTTTGATCATAACCACTAAGTTTTAAAGAGAGTCAGGAGGACTCATACCATGACATCATCCATCCAAGTTTCTTTAGTGCCCAGATCCATCTGAGGAATGCCATACGCTCCTGCAGATTAGACTGAAAAATGGCCCCAATGTACAATATCTACAAGTCATAATTCTAAGGACACCCTCTAAGCAACCTGCAGTACACAGTTTAGCCTTGATGACCACAGCAGGACTTAAATGCAGAGATGCCTGCAGCAGGAGTTGCTGACTTCAAACTTAAACCACAATCCATGACTGCATCATATTCATCCATCTTTGGTGGATCCATAATTCAAAATAACTACTCCACAGTATCTAAAG
>NW_015510471.1:11535-12060 GCF_001515645.1 Sinocyclocheilus grahami
TTAAAAGAAATTAAAACTTTTGTTCAGCTTTTTATTCATCCTTACCTTTCATGCATTAAAAGTAAGGATGGCCATTTTTCAAAAAATATTGTATTTGAATATTTGGGCTCATAAAAAATTAATACTCAAATATTTGTTCATTTAAATGACGTTTAACAAGAAAGACGTTTTTGTCACCATTTCTGAACAAGCTTATGATTAGGCATTATACACATTGTTCTACAAAAACGTTACATTATATCTCAAGGTTTTTTTTAGTTGAAACCGTGTGTAAACAAATATATATATAAAGAACAAAAGCTTTCAAGCTCAAGCAGAGCAAACAGAAAAAATAAAGCAGTGCTTATATTGTCATGCTTTTATTGTCTCACATCATATTAATGTTGAGAAAAACAATAATATCCACATGAAAGTTTGCTCCTCAGTCTGATACCAATAAGAACACGTGCCGCAAAGATGTTCCAGAAACACGAAGATAATGGCGTGCTAAGCAAAGTTTCTTACAGCGCTTTGTGTTTTCTGTTC
>NW_015510472.1:0-306 GCF_001515645.1 Sinocyclocheilus grahami
ATATACTGGAAAAGAGTAACATCATATTAGGTTTTAAGCCAGCTAATTCTATCCTTTGCTGTAGTGTGTGAGTAGGAAATATCAGATTACATTTACAAACATTCATTTGGAATGACATGAAGAATCAGAAAAAAGGGAGACAGACCAAATCCAGAAGAACTGTGGCAACGTCTCCAAGATGCTTGACGAAACCTACCTGCAAAGCTACCTGAAAAACTACACCGAGGGCAAAAGCTGCTTTAAACACAAAGTATGATCACGACAAATGTTGATTTAATTTAGTTAATAGACGTTAATTGATACATG
>NW_015510472.1:2804-3231 GCF_001515645.1 Sinocyclocheilus grahami
TTCTTTAATAATGTGAGGGAGGCTAATATTTCTATGGGAAAAAACGTGTACCATTACAAAATTCATCAATCAGTAAAAGTGTCAGAAGGGGGTGAATGACCCAAATACCTCAAGCAGTCACTCGTTACCATGTTGAGTAACTCCCATATGTTTATGACAAGACAAACCATCTCCATCAAGATAAACGCCATTAGAATAAAAGATGCATTCAGATATTGTAGTATTTATATGATGATCAATAGGTGCCCTTTGTAGTGCTCACTGGTGTGGTGAGGAGTTGCCTGAGGTCAAGCAGCTGCCATATTGTTGCAAGTTCACACAGGAGTGTGGCAGGATAGCTAGCTTAGTATGTGGAGAAATATGTAAAGAATTGACCAAATTAATATACTGGAAAAGAGTAACATCATATTAGGTTTTAAGCCAGCTA
>NW_015510472.1:11223-12059 GCF_001515645.1 Sinocyclocheilus grahami
TATATATATATATATACACACACACACACACACACACATACATAGTTCCGTCCTTAAATAAATAAATAAATATTTTAGTAATTTTCTATACATGTACAAAAATCGTCTACAATTGATTTAAATATTTAGTCTATGCTTTTAATTATAAGCCAATATATTTGTTTTATTTATTTATTTTCTCTTAAGATCATGAAAACCTATATTGAGCCTAAATTGTGACACATCTAAAAATCCTTTAAAAATAATTAAAACATTTAAACTTTACAAAAGTAAGATTTTTGGCAAAGTGAAAAAAAATAAATAAATATAAAGTTAATATTATAAAGCCAGTTCTGAGGTGAGAGAGAGAGCTTCTGTTTCTAAAATAGACATTTTCCTTTTTAGCTTGAGGACACTGACAGAAATCCAGTTTAGACCTGCAGATTTCTCAGAGGATTTTCCATCTGCCCATAGTTTTATCAAATTTAGAGACAATCTATTTATTAACACTCTATTAGTAATGCAATTTAATTTAAGACAGATTTATTAATTTTTTCCAGGGATTTTTTACACTATGTCTGTGAGGTAATGGTTGAGAAGACACATAAAATGTTTGACAGGAGTACAGGAATCAAAGCTGTCAGAATAATCGCCCTCCTTATCCACCGACAAAAGGGGGTTTAACTCTATGAGTCCCAGAGCAGTGAGCCGGTTACTGTCAGGATACTGGCACACTGAGCTCTGACAGAGTCTAGAGAGGGTATTACTGCGTTATTCACAGATTATATGCCTGGCCGCAATGAAACTTTGCCTGTTCTGCCTCTAGCTCTTTCATACAGAGATATCACACACCATGA
>NW_015510473.1:0-641 GCF_001515645.1 Sinocyclocheilus grahami
ATGACCCACAATAGAGAATTACATGCAGCTTTAGCTCTGGTTTATTCATTATCATCATTTCTAATCATCACACGCACAGTTTGCAGATCAGACACAATATTAAACAAGTCACGTGGGTCTGACATCAGGCTGTGTGTGAGATTAATTCACCTGGAGCTTGATTCACGAATCAGACTACACATCTTTACCTTCCCAACCACGAACAAGCTCGTTCTGTCATCATTAACTCTAGAAAAAAAGAACGAAAGAAAGAAAGAAAGAAAAAGGGAAAAGGAAAGAAAGATGATTTTCATTCTCTATAAACCGAACAAACTTTATAAAGGCTGTTTGAGGTTTTTCCAGCGGCCGGTTGCATAAACTGCTCAGACTAGTTTTATTAAGTTAGTCATCTCATGTTTGTTCTTTAAGACGGTCGTGACTTTCTAAAGTCAGTTACAGTGAGCTAGATTGATCTAATATGACTCAGTCTTCACAGCGGCTGTGTTTGTGAAATTGGAGCAGCTTTAGTGAGTCCATCATTCAGAGCTGCTGAAGAAGTGAGATGTCAGTTCTATTCTGTCTAATAATTCTATCTAATTGATCTAGTTCACTCACACACGTGCACACTCGCACACACACACACACACACACTCACACACAGA
>NW_015510473.1:1829-3179 GCF_001515645.1 Sinocyclocheilus grahami
ACACACTCACACACACACACACACACTCACACACACACACACAGAGACAGACACACACACAAACACACACTCACACTCACACACACACACACACACACACACACACACCTACTTGCAAAGCTCGCTGAGAAACTATTAAAATTTAATTAATAGAAGTTAATTGATAAAGAAAATCTATTTATGACATTATTTTTGACAGCATCCTCATTTTACAGCATTTTTATACAAGTGCCTAAAACTTTTAACAGCGCTGTAGCTTTGCAGGAGGTTTCTTAAAGCGTCTTGAAGCATCAGTTCTTCTGGATTGAGTCTGTCTCAGTGTGTTCTGTTTCTTCATGTGACTCCAGACAGACTGATGATGATCAGATCACATCTCTGTGTGCAGCACTAACATCTCACTGCATTATTACAATTAATGGCCAAAACTGATATTTCCTACTGACACACTACAGCAAAAGATAGAAATAACTGACTTAAAACCATTTTTAGCTGCTGAAAGTACTAGTGTTCTGATGATTTTGGCCAGCAGTGTAAAGCTCACGTTCCTGCAGCTCACACATCACATCATCAGGAGCCTTTGATCAAATCATCTGCCACATGTAGAAATATAAACTCCAGAACACAAGCCACAGTCACTGATAAACGTCACATAATGCAGTTCAAACGGACTGTAACATGAAATGCACAACATCATATCACTGCCGTCATTTATATTTCTGTCTGATATTTATATCAGTGTGACATGAGTTTATGAAATGTTTGATTAGCCCATGAAAACTGCATCTAAAATAATTAAAGACGAATTATAAACTGGTGTATTAGTTTTAGTGAGCTATGTGGTTCTTCTGCTGTTCTGTGTATGTTTATATATGAATGCAGTGAAATGCATTATGGGATCTAAATAAACATGCAGAAGGATCGTGACAGACTGACTGGCTCATTCTCACTCGTTTACTGGCCCTAACGACTACTAAATACACGTTAGTTTTTAAAATGACCGCCATTCTCACGTGACGTTTGACCACCGTCCATTATAAAGCACAGAATCACAGTGCTTTGTTTCTTCAGCGTTATGAACTCGAGCCATTGTGCATCATTCTGCACTGATTCAAAACATTCAGATTCAAAACATCCAGCATTTTAGGTTGGACAAACTGAACTGAACTTTTTATGACTAGCTGTGTTGTTTGGCCATGATAATACATACTCTTATATATTACTATATTTACTACGGTGAGCAGTAGGACATCCAACTCTAGAACTGAGACACTTCATGAGAACTTCTTCTGGGTTCATCAGACTAGTGTTAAAGTCCCCATTAAATCAAAATTAAAGTTTTTTGGGTGTTAG
>NW_015510473.1:7456-9921 GCF_001515645.1 Sinocyclocheilus grahami
CACACACGCCAGACCAGAACACACACACACACACCAGACCAGATCTTACCAGAACACACACACACAGCAGATAAGACCAGACGAGAACACACACATACCAGACCAGACCAGAACACACACACCAGACCAGACCAGAACACACACACCAGAACAGACCAGAACACACACACCAGACCAGACCAGAACACACACCAGACCAGACCGGACCGGACCAGAACACACACACACACACACCAGACCAGACCAGAACACACACACACACACACACACATACAGTTGGTATAGGAAAGGGTTAAAGTTTAACTCAGCATAGAAAGAGGCATAAAGAATGGATTTTATGGAACACTTTGCATGTATATTCAACAGATCAAAGCCTTCAGGGATACGTCAGATTCTTAGTTCAAACACACCTTTGTAAAAAGGTGTAACTGATACTTAATGTATCAATTAATAAGACTAAGTTTGATACTTAGCGAGTCTCGGCGGTCTGAAAGAGATTCCTGATGCAAATCTTAAAGCTTCCCGTAGATCTTTGCTGAAGTCGGGTCGATGAAAAGAACCAGTTTGAGTCAGTGTCACTTGATGAATGGAAAGGACTAGGCCGAAGAAAAGGCCTGGCACAGATGCTTTGGTATCCTGAAGCGTTTCTCACATCTTCATCTTTGCTTCTGACCGAACCACCGACTAGGGCGGGTCCCTGGAGCCGGGCCTTTAAGGTCGGAGAAGATCTCCGCCTTTCAAGATGGGCTTGTCCAATGAGCAAAATGGAATTTCCGAGCGGGAGGTGGCAATTGCTGGAGGGTTTACGACCCCTTTGTTCTCTAAGCATGGTAATTTGCAAATGGACTTAAATCGAAATTATTAACGATTCTCAGGGCCCTAATATATATTGCCTATGTACCACCATATAATATACACGCTTGTTTCGATCATAAAAAAGCGAATTCATAGATACTAGACATGAAATAGTTACTTATATGAATGAGTGGTTTATCGTAAGCATGAATAAAAATAGTCTATAATACAACAGATTAAATACAACACAGCAATAATATACACACTGGCCTGAAGAAAATGGGTGTTCATTCAAAGAAGGTTTTCCTATGAATTAATTAGTAGAAAAGTCAATTTCTCCTGTGCATTTGTGTCCCTTTGTTTCTGGAGAAAGCAGAATGAGAGCCGGCTCGCATTCCACAAGGTTGTAAATGTATCGGGTTACCATGAAACCAGGGTCTTGTTCGGCGTCCTGGGGTGTTACAAAGTATTTGTGAAATCTAGCTAACAAAATATATATTGTGTGTTGGAGTGTTCCAGACGCTACAAAATGTAATTACATTTAATGTAATTTTACAGTAAAATACTGTTAAAAATAAGTTTTTTGGAAATGAAAAAGAAAAAGTCGTTGTATAATTTACAGTGAAAACCCATAAATTGACAAATTCCCTGCATGACACTTCATATTTAATGCTTTTTTGTTGAAATAACATGTTTCTTAGTTTTTTCTTATGAGTTGTGTACATTAGGGCTTAATCTTACATCTAATGTTGTTAAATGAAAGGGGTCATATGATGTTGCTAAAAAGAACATTATTTTGTTCTAAAAGCGAGGTGTGCTCTGATTGGCCAGCTATCCAGTGCGTTGTGATTGGCCGAATACCTCAAGCATGTGACGGAAATGTTACCTCCCTTACCATATTGTGATCCCTTGTCCCGGCATGACGAGACAAAAACATTCAAACCCATTATAAACGAGGCATTTGTTGCATCCAGTGGGGACATAATTACGGATTATAATGACTTATACTGTATTTTTACGCATTGCATTGCTTGGCGCCACGTAAACATAAAAGCATGTCTGCATTTGTGATTGGAGAAACGACAAACTACAAACGCTACTCTACACTGCTCAAAACTCGCGTTTGAATCATCAGTGGCAAATTCTTTAAATATAAAAACGTACTTACAGTCTGTGAGTCAGAACAGCCGGCATTGTGGTCTACTCTACCAGGATCAGGAAACGGTCCTCCATAAAATGTGCTGCACACATCGGAATATTTCCAGAACACACACACACACACACACACACCAGATCAGACCAGAACACACACACACACACCAGATCAGACCAGACCAGAACACACACACACACCAGACTACATCAGATCAGATCAGACCAGACAAAACAGACCAGAACAGACTGGGCCACACCAGACCAGGACTAATACACCAGACCGGACCATACCAGAACAGACCAGACCAGGACTAATACACATGCAATCACTGATGACAGATAAGCTTCAGGAACTTCCTTCATCATAGAGATACACACTAATGTTCAGTGATGTTTGGGTTTGACTGCAGAGTAACACACATGCATGCACACACACACACACACACACACACACTCACTCACTTACTCACACACACACACACACACACACTCACTCACTTACTCACTCACACACA
>NW_015510473.1:10086-10699 GCF_001515645.1 Sinocyclocheilus grahami
CACACACACACACACACACACACTCTCTCTCTCACACACACACACACACACACACACACTGACACACAAACACACACGTTTGTTTCTGTGAATTGTGGGGACTTTCCATAGACTTCTATTACTTTTATAATGACCAAACAATATTTTCTATCCCCCAATCCTAAACCTACCCCTTACAGAAAACCGTCTTCTTACACTTTCACAACATCATTTACTATTTTTTTTATCATTTCTTCCCTTGTGGGGACCGCAGGCCAGTGCCCACAATGTCAAATATGTCAGGTTTTACTATCCTTGTGGAGACATTTGGTCCCTCACACACACACACACACACACACACACACATACACTCTCTCTCTCATTCCTGCACCATTAGAGAAGCAAGCAGCAGATCAGAAGCACATGAATCAATGTTACACCTTCACTCAAACAGAGAGAGAAATGCAGGTTTAGCGTACGATCCGCTCTTCAGCTTGTGAGCAGGTTATGTTGGGACTCGGTCCAGTCGCTGAACACATGACAACAGAACACAACAACAACGGCAGAACAAAACACGACTCAGCTCCGATCGCAGGCTGAAAGTCACGAGCAGAGCCAAATGTGAGTCAGAAAA
>NW_015510473.1:10723-12058 GCF_001515645.1 Sinocyclocheilus grahami
TGGACTTCACACACTTATTCTACCCAAAAGACTTCTCAACACCATTGTGAGTTTTCAGATGTGATGGTGGTAAATAGACACACCAACAAACCGATAAATACAGCAGAAACTGGGATTCGAGGGGAGCAAACCTTTCAACTAACTCCTCAGAATCATTATACATTATAAAGGCATTCATGATGTACGCTGTAATGCATTATACCTTTTCATACATAATTGTAAATGCATTGTAATATGTGAAGGTAATGCAATCTAAAGGTGTAACAATGAATAGATAAATATTATAATGTATTATAACTGTGGTTACAATTATTCATGCATTAAAAGGCATAATTAATGCATTAAAACGACTTTTATATTGCATTATATATATAAAAGCTTTAAGTCAAGTGTTACTGAATGTACGTACGTCTCAAAGTAATAACAATAATGATAATACAGTTTATTAAAACATTACTTTTTATGGAGTATCATAACGTATCAATTATTTTGCCCATGTTTTAATTTAAGCAATACACCCCTGTTGTTTGGCAAAAAATGAAAGAATTTGAATTATTAATTACATCGTTAAAAGTTAGGATGCATTTGATGGTCTTTGATAATGAATTTGTATTAAATCATAAAAAACTGAAAATAAAAGATTTTTACATTTAATTTAGGGCATTGTTTTTGTTCAAATCTGAATAAATTATTAAATTGTTCATGTTTTATCATTCTAATTGATTATTAAATTTTATAAATCAGAGAGTTCCGGTGCTTGATTCTGATTGGCTGAGCCGCGTTCGGAGCTGTTGTAAATGACTCTACAAACATACACCTTTGTTTACGTTTGTCCATTCAAAGTGTAATGAAAGTTCATTAGGAAGCAGAAGAGAAAAACACTGCACGACTCTGATTCTGAGACTGACTCGAAAGCTCGAGTCTCTCTTCTCAAACCTCACATTGACCTATAAATATTCCTGAACCCGATCCAGGAGCGGCGTCAATGGGAAAGAGTTTCAAACTGCTCCCAGACGAGAAATGAACCTCAGTATTTCATTATTTATGACACTTCTCCAGCCTCAGTGAAGACGTGAGCTTCTGTTACAGACGCTCATAACGAGCACATTCAAACCATACGGCTGTGATTCATGCATTCACAGAGTAAACAGCTGCTTGAATGTCACAGAACATCAGGATTCAGACCTGTTTGTGCAAAACTGAACCACAAACAACTTAAGTGATCCACAAAACCATTCTGGATAGAAACCAGGGCCTTCACAAAACATCTTCAGGATAAAAGTAGCTCTGCGATTTAGGAGAAACTCTTAAAAATAATGGGCGTGTCAGTCCTAA
>NW_015510474.1:0-12058 GCF_001515645.1 Sinocyclocheilus grahami
TTGGATTGAGCAACGGGCCCACATGGCCAACAGCGAAAGCTCTACTAACGCAACTCAGGCAAGCTCAAGTCGGTGCCGCCACAAGTGCCAAGCGACACCGCAAACATCGGATTTCTAGTGACGTTGAGCAAAGCAGAGAGCTCACAACCATCTGCCGCTTTCCTGCCATCATCACTAGGTCAGTCGGAAATTCTCTACACACTATAGAATCTCCATAACAGTTCCCGGCAATCCCTGGAACCACCTGCACTCTCACCAGTGAGCGTCTAACCCGGCTGTCCCACATCACGGGTACCACAGATAGCCTACTGGCTAACAACATCAACAAAAAAACATCCTATCTGCTGTAAATCTGATAAACTGGCGTAACTGATTGATTTTTAACTGATAACAATGAATTAACGGTTTTCTTTTGTTCTAGTTGAAACCTTTTAAATTGACCTTATGGCAGCGGCTCCTTAACCACACCCACCGCTTTCAGGGGCAGGCACTAGGCATCTGTGTCAGTCAAACAAAGTGATGACACGAGTTGGTTCGCCCATGTACTTGATGATATTGGAATAAATTACTTCAAATGCAGTTTATAATAGTTTAGCATCAAGCTAAATCAGATAGCTGTAGTGTCTGGACCAATCAGACAAACAATTTTTTTGTTAACAAACCAACTATGAGGGTCTATGGACCCTTCCCCCGAAGTGCATCTAACATCTCAGAAAGGCAGAACAGGCCTCTGGTTCCGTGGCAACCAATGCTGATAACATTGGTTTTATTGCCCAAAGGAATACGGGCAGAGCAACTCTCACTCATTTTCCACTTAGGAAAGACACAATGCCCAGAGAAATGAACTCTTCTCTAATTAATTCATAGAAAAACCTTTCTTTGAATGAACACACATATCCTTCAGGTCATTGTGTATGTTGTTACTTTTCTTGTATATTGTCTTTTGTATTGTATACTGTTTTATGCAGGCTTATGATAGAACCACTCGTACATGTACTCTTACCTATACCATGTTTAGTATCTATGAATTTGTCTTCTGATGATCTAAAGAGTGTATATTATATATTGATATTTATGCAACATATTAGTGTTCTAAGAATCTTTAGTAGTCTTTGCATCAACATCCAATCCAGTTCCATATGCAAATTACCATGCTCTCACACAAAGGGTCATAAAACTCCCCAGTATTTCCAGCCTTCCGCTTGGAAATTCAGCCTTTCTCATTGGACAAGCCCATCCTGAGAGCCGCGTCTCAGACTTTAAAGGGCTCACACACAGTTCCGCCCGGGGTCTTCTGCTGAAACTTCTGATTGCTGCCCGTGTGGAGAGCCTGAGCCGGTGCGGGCGTGCCCGGTGGGCTCCAACATATAGCCCAGAGAGTCTGCGGTTCTGTTAGATTCTGAGAAGATGGGGATGCTAAGCTAGTCTTCTAAGGACACCCTAAGTTCCTGCCAGGCCTCGGCCTTGACTTTCCATTCACCAAAGATCCTAGGATCTCAGCTGATGTCTCTCTTAGCTCTTTTTCACTTTCCACTGGGAAAAAACTCCCAATCACCATCGAGTCAGAACATCTTTGGAGTTCATCACTCTTCAAACCCGGAAGAACGTGATCGCAAGGTCAAAACCTTGAAACCATCAAGACTCTCATCCGAGACTGCATCCGGACACTCGTCAAACGACCAAGGCCAAGGAGTGATTGTATGTTTGTTTGTTTGACTAGTTTGTGTTAGTGTTTAGTTAATAAAACTCTTGTGCACAAATTACATAAGTCTCTGATTCTGCCTTGCAAATTAATGTCCCTTTACGATTTTGATCCTTGCTACATGATCTAATGCAGGGGTGTCAAACTCAGTTCCTGCAGAGTTTAGTTCCAACTCTGCTCCAACACACATAGCATGTAGTTTTCAAATAAGCCTAAATAATTAGATTAGCTCGATCAGATGTGTTTAATTAGGGTTATATCTAAACTGTGCAGGGCTGTGGCCCTCCAGGAACTGAGTTTGACACCCTTGCTTTAATGCAGGGGTGGGCAAACTTGGCGCTTCCAGGCCACTTTCCTTCAGAGGTTAGCTCCAACCCTAATCAAACACACCTGAACCAGCTAATCATTGTCTTCAAGAGTACTAGAAGGCTACAGGCAGGTGAGTCATATCAGGGTTGGATCAAATCTCTGCAGGAAAGTGGCCTGGAAGGGCCAAGTTTGCCCATCACTGCTCTAATGCATTAATACTGTATGAAAGTATTTTCTGTGGCCACGAAAATATCCTTTCCCAGAGTTGATATGAACTTACATTGGATGTTCACTGGACGAACAGATTAGTTGAGGGCAATTAAATTCTGCTACAGTTACTACTGGCAGCTGATATAAATAATTGTAATTAATCATAATTAATTGTAATTATTTATATACATTTCCCTTTTGAGCTAATTTGCTACATAACATGAAATCAACAGATGCACAAGTAGAGTAGAGTGGGGTAAAACGCCCCCATGGCTTAATTACTGTAGTCACTCTGTTCTGAACATCAAATCCTTTGTTTTCCCATCAAATGTATTCTAACTAGTTGGTTGAATAAAAATATTTCGACCTTATATTTAAAAACATTACCAAAGTTAGCATCAGGTAGCTAGTTAGCTAGCCAGTTAGCATCAGCTAAAAATATTTTTCAAATAGGCAATTATAATTTTGTAATTCATAATTATTGATTATATTCTTTTTATTTTAAGCTAAAACTGCCTGTACTCTGATTTTGCTGTAAATGTTTAAACCAAATTTCTTTGTCAGACTGGGAGGCATTTTCCCCACTCTACTTTATCTTGGATGAGGCCCATTTGCATTTAGCATGCAGATGGTCACGGTGTCTTTATCTGAAGATAGTAAATTATAGTCATGAAAGTGTAAAATGAATGAAGCTTAATATCACAAAGAATAACAAATGAAAGAACGTCTGATCAAACACCTGCATTTTTCGAGATTACTGAATTTTTTGCGAATGGAATGAATAAAACCATTATCTAGCTAATAGCAAATTCGTGCCATACATGTGATATAACAACACCTTTTTACCAAGGGCTTTTTACCTATTCATTCTGAAACCAAGCAAGGTTGTAAACAAGGGGGACAATTACTTTGACAACACCTTAGAAGGTGCAAATGATTTTGACATTTCAAAGAGGTCAATCTGTTGACCAGCAGTCATCCCCTTAAAAAAAATGTAGTGCTCTTGTTAAAATAATACCATTCACAACCTATGACATCACTGGGATTTTTAGGTCTTACCTGATTTATGAGAACACCCATTTCACAATAAGATGTCCTCTCTCTGAGTTACAGGGACCAATGTGCTTTACAGGTAACATGACCACACAGCACACAAATGTAACAACAGTGTACTGAAGGATCGGAGGATCCTCAAATGCAAGCTTTGTGTGTTTTGCTTCAAGAGAGCAACGAGAATTACGAATGTAACTGCGGTTCTATGAGTTCTGGATGACCGCCAGAGGCAGTGCTTCACACTGAACGTTATCTCATCGCAGATGCACAGGTTGAGTCTAATACAAACAAACTCCCTCGTGACCAGGATGACTCGGGGTTCTCCCCTATTTAACCCTGTGACTTCCTGCAGACTGTCCCTACGGAATCTTCTCGTCCTGACTCCGAGTGACAGAAAGCTCTGGCGGTCATCCAGAACTCATAGAATTGCAGTTACATTCGTAACTCTCATTCTATTTTGTTCTTTCTGACCGCCAGAGGCAGTGCTTCACACTGGATGACTTATAACCACAAGGAAGTCCTGTTTACCTCTAAGAAGTTGAGGGTCCCAACAGGACAGCTGTTTCAAAAGTATCCGATGCAACCACATTAATCTTGTAATATTGGGAAAATGTGTTCATAGATGACCATTTAGCTGCCGCACTGATGTCACTTAGGGGGACACCTTTTAGTGCCGCCCAAGATGTTGAAATGCTTCTTGTTGAATTACATCTCACTCCCGATGGCAATGGACAGCCACTAGACTTGTAAGCATGGGTGATAACCTCCACTACCCAATGTGGCAATCTCTGCTTTGAGAGGGGCCGACCTTTTCTCGGCCCCCAAAGCAGAGAAAAAGTTGGTCTGATTGCCGAAAATCTTCTGTGGCCCTGAGGTAGCCACGGAAAGCTCTTACCGGGCACAAGAGTCTGCATCCACTTCCTTCTTGTGAATCCAACCTTGGAGGATTAAATACTGCCAGCTCAACTGCCTGATTTCTAAACAGGGCAGGGAGCCTCTTGGGGAGAAATGCTGGGTTTGGCCACAACTTCACTACCAAACCATCTGCATTCCAGCGCATGCAGGTTGTGTTAACTGAGAATGCGTGGAGCTCACTCACTCGTTCAGCTGAAGTAATGGCCAAGAGAAAAGCTGTCTTCAATGAGAGCCACTTCAATTCACTGTGCTCAAAAGGTCCGAATGGAGGTAATGTAAGAGACTTCAAGACAAGGCTCAGGTCCCATGAGGGTACCCGAATGATCTGAGGAGGGTGCAGTCGCTGCGCACCTCTAAGGAAATGAGTAACCAAAGCATGCGATCCCAATGGCTGCCCAACTATTAATACATGATGTGCTGAAATTGCAGCTACATAAACTCTTAAGGTAGAAGCTGCCCGATTATCTTCCAGCAGAGATTGCAAAAAAAACGTAACACCAAGGGGACAGGACATACCTCTGGGGACACTCTTAAAAGAGGGAGGCCGCCGTTGGAAATGCAGCTTGTACCCTTGAGTTAAAGTTGCTATCATCCATGAGTCTGAAGTTGTTGTTTCCCAGTAACTGAGCTGCTGATGAGAAAAACGTCCAACGGCCGGCTGCAGACTTTAAAGTGGAAGTGAAGCAGTCAGTCAAATTTACATTATTTTGTAAACTGATTTCCACTTAAATAAAAAAATATAAAACAAACACGATTAATGAAACCGTTTTAAAGAAAAGGGAATGTTTTGCTATAGCTTTTGGAGCAAGGGCGCCGCCATCTTGGAATACCACAGTGTGTGACGTCACGGGGGTTGGTTCGCTCCGTTAGCTGCTGAGGTAATATAAGCATTTCTTTACTTTTTGTACAAACACTTCTTTTAAAATGGAGGAAGACAAACTTGAAAGGGCTGTGGAGCCCATAGTAAGTCCGATGGCTTATGCATTTGAGCCAATACGGCGAGGGGAACGAGCACTACGACCATTACAGGTGGAAGAAGTAATAGTGTACCCGCTGGTTTGGGGTGAAGAGTGGGTCGGAAACAATTCGTGGTGTAAGTGTGGATGGTGTACACCGATGCCCACCATGTGTCACAGTCCATTTGCTGTCAGGAGGCCGATCTGGACCATGTATTGCGTGGTCACTCCTGGATCACCATGGTGCGTACATTTAACATGCTATGCCGGGAGGTGGACGTTTTGGAGGTGGCAATGCTTTCTCTTAAAGATGTCCGAGCGGAAACACTGGAGCGTCCTGTTAACAGCAGGTAAGCTAATTGAATTCGCAGGTAAACATAAAATGTTACATACCACTACTGGTGAACGAGCTAGATATGTCTGAAAGGTCTGATATAACAATACGATGCCACGTGAACGATATCATATGAAGCGTTGTTTGTTTACATCACCTTGCGCCTCTCGTTATGAAAACAATGTTTGGGATACCATGATCAAAACTTCGTGATGTAGACAGTTTGATTTTGGTGAAAACATCAGATTTACTATATCATTCGATATATATATTATATATCACCTGTGTTAAAAATATATTGTAATCCAAATTTAATAAATACAAGAATGACTAATATATTTGCTTTTCCATTAGTCTCTTTAGGTTGACTGCATACAGACAGTTTACACTTTGGGCCAGAGGGCATTTGGGGAAGAGGAACCGAATCCCTATTCCAGCCTGTGCTGTCAGCTCTATTAGGGCTGTTTTTCCCTCCGTGGAATATAATGGATTTGAATATGCATACCTGTATGATTTGTAAGCATACAATGTTTGCCATTACAGATGATTAACTATAATATTTAATGTACTCTAATGAACATTTGAAGGTTTACTATCAATAAATTATTATTATTATTACTATAATGACATTTCCTGTTGGCAAAGAAAGACCAAACTATAAGACTAAAGACTAATATAAATATGTATATATACAGTATAACATAAATACATGGATGATTTGAACAATAAAGGTTGGTGAGTGGATCTCAAAACAAAAACGTAAAAATGACTTCAAAAACAAGAAAATCTAGAGAACTCATTCTGTTATGTAAAGTCATAGAACAATCATTACATTTTATATTGTAACTATATAGAAATCATGTATGCGGTCATGAGATGTCACTTTAACTTATCATCTTTTTTTACTTTTCCACAGTGTGCAGTGTTACGGGGCTGTGAGGATCTACTCAGATGCCTGGCAACAGTTTCTGCTTTATCTGGTTTTTCTACACCTTTGTGCTGGGCCAGGGTTCTGGGAGTCTCGGTTTTCAGCTCCTGCAATGTTGCTCAGATGGATGTTGATTTACACGTATTGATCACACTTGCCACAATGTTCCTCCTGAAACTTCTTTGATAAAATAATTTTTTTTTTTTTACTGTACTGACTGACTGTACTCTTGGCCCACATAATGTGTTATTAATCATGATGTGTCAAAGCAGGTTTACTCAAGGCAACAGGCCACAAGGTGGGAGTGTTGTATTCTAGAAAGAGTTCAGTGATGGTGCTATTCTGCTGATTTCAGTGATGAGCACTACATTGAGACATCTCTGCTTACATTGTGTCATCTCTGTTTTCATATTTTATCAATCGTTCATGTTTAAAGCATTTTAAATGACCCAAACATACAGATTTAATCCTTTCACAATCTTGGACAAAATGGCAGATGGCAACCGTTAATAAAGGTGGGGCTGCATTTAAGAATTAAGAATGTTACTTCCAGATATACATTTAAAAAAGAATTCCCAGCCAGTGCCTTTTTTTTGCGTCCCTAAGAAATAATCAAACATAGAATTAATGTAACAACAAATAAATCTGCAATGCAAAAATGTAACAATCCTATGTATTCGTTCATCAATTTTACATCAGATTAAAGTCAATTAAATATTATTTAAAATAACATTCATGCTGAAGGTTTTCGGCCTGTCCCTCACTACGATTTTTCTTTTTCAGCAGGACTTTTAATTGTCAAAACGAATTGTTAAATCTCTCATTGGTAAGCAATGTCTTTGCCATAAGTATACACCGTTTCTATAAAATATAAATCATTTTATTGGTGTCCCCTGATTTCATGTCAGCCCTGTAACCGTTATAAAATAATGGACATCACTTCAATGAGGTAACATCATCTCTCAAGCAAAATACAAAAGTAATGTCCGCACACTGATATAACAATAACATTTTACTGCAACGTTTCGACCATCAGGTCTTCGCCAGGCACAGGCTTCAGTTCGTCCTTTTTGTCCTGCACCTGAGCACTATTTGGTTTTGTGGCATGTGCATCTTTTTGCATTTTTAACATAATCTCTCAACCATGAAAACACAAGCATGTTTCTCTCTCAATTCTATAATGTTCTATTTTTGAAGATTTATGAGGCTTGACTGACATCATGCAATGTCAATACTGTTACCATTTNTACGGAGTCCGGACTGGTAAACGTGGAGACACGGTAAGAAATATTGACTTTGCTGTTTGCATCGGCTTTGATCTCTCGCTGCCTGAGCACTATTTGGTTTTGTGGCATGTGCATCTTTTTTGCATTTTTAACATAATCTCTCAACCAGGAAAACACAAGCATGTTTCTCTCTCAATTCTATAATGTTCTATTTTTGAAGATTTATGAGGCTTGACTGACATCATGCAATGTCAATACTGTTACCATTTGTTTTAAAATGTAAATTTAAACAATCATTTTACATTTTATATAATCAATATCTACAATTAAAATCCTTTCAAATCCTGTGCGTTTGTGAACTTGAGTATTAACTAATTAGCGTCAAACCTGTTACGGTCAGCCCTGTTACTTTTCAGAGTAACATGTTTGGACGTGGGTAACAGGGATGACATAGATTAGGTGTCACCCTGTTTTTAAAGATTGTCTGTGTAAAATGCAAACATGTTTAAAGGTCACCCTGGCTGGATTATTGAGCTAATGCCTATGTCATTCAGTGGCATACGAGCGTCAGTTACATTTTTAGTTAGTATTGTTGGTATTGTTACTATTACTATTGTTATTTAGTATTATTACTATTGTTGTTGTTAATGACCAGGATAGGATGATCAGTCTCAATAAAACTCTTTTCCCCCCATTTTCAATAATGCATCCAATGTGTATTCATTTACAAACAGAAGGAAACATTATCTAATTACAATATCCATAAAACATTAGATCTCCTAGAAATATAATGTGCTAAATCAACAATGAACTGACTTTAAATGAAAAATTGACTGTTTGCTATTGTCATACAACTATGCCAAGTAAGTGCAAAACAATAAAATGCCATTTAAAATGGCAAAACTTTACAGTAACGTAAACAAATATGTGCAGTGTGCTAAAGAATGTGTGTCCTGTCATCCCTGTTACTCTGGTTAGTCCTGTGACTATGACGTCAATCCTGTTACTGACAATAATTTCATAAAAATTTTAAAAAATATAACAATTATATTTGATACAGCCTCCCAGGTTTTTCCATTGTAACTTTAACTATGTTTTATTTTGAACAAAGTCTTTTTTTAATATCTCTCTTGTAAAAATATATTTTTTCTTAATTGACACTCTGAAGTAAATGTAGTATATACAGTTTAAAATTAACTTTTTCACTCACCAGTCAATCTGGCTACTACATTTTTAAGTTACCAGCCATTCATAACTTCTACCGGCCAAAAAAAACAAAGCAGAAATAAACCAACAGCTTGAGGCTGTCTTCACTGGACAAAGCAACCGTTGCAAATCATTTTGTGTCAGTACTAGGAGTACGATATTGACAAAACAATTATATCTCAATATTTTCTGGAATTTTATCATTAAAGACAATTAGACAATATTTTGCTGAGTGTGTTATAGTGCTGATATCTCAAGGACTACCGTGGACTGCTGACTCCTAAAGTTTTTGATATATTTCATATTCTGTGTGGTCAGCTCACATCAATGATAAAAATTAATCTTTCCCAATAAGTTTAAATTGATTTTTACCTTTAATTGGCATTTTTACCGATATAAAGCCTTTTTTTTCTAAAAGTGTGCATCATCTTTTCAGTCAAATTCTTACATTTAATCAGTCAATTATAATAATAATACATTTAGGCTGTTACTAAACAAATGAAATCAGTATCAACAACATTAATCTTTGCAGAAGTTGAATATGAAGTGGCATTTAGATGCATTTACACGTTAATGCAGCTTAGAGGGACATGGAATGCTTTAACCTGCAGTTACAAATGCATAAATAATGTTTTGATATTTTAAACATGAGATGCTGAATACTGATATTTGAAATTATTTAAAAAAATGAAAAGATACTTTAAATGTGAAATTAAAACAATTAAAAACGCCAGTAGGTGGCAGCAAGTCATTGTTAAGTGAGTCATTGCGATTGAACCGAATCATTTAAATGGTTGATTCAATCAGGAACGAAACACTGTGTGTTGCTCAGAGACGCAAAACAGTGCTGTGGCTGTGTTTGGAATTAATTTTGTTGATGAAATAGAGCAAAAACAGCCAATATGGTGTCTAAAACGTAAGTCTCTTGAACCTATTGTTTATTGAACTGTTGTATAAAATCAATATCACATTGACAGTCAGTTAATTCTCAGCACATAGAGACTCTTTTACCTAGATACTATAGAGACTGTGTCTGTTCCCCGAACTAGAAAATACAAAAAACGTTCAAATATATATACTTGAAGCCCGCCCTCTGAGAAATTCTGAAAATATTGTTATAAATTGAAGCAACGCCTCCCCCTTTACCTTTTGGACGTGGCTCATGTTTAAAACAGTAATCTTGGGGGGTAGACTCGTTTAAAATAACGTAATCATCAGGTTTCAGAACTCTGAAGGTGAACAGAAATGAGATCTACAGCTCTCTGCTTGAAGCGCGTCAGTCACGCTCGTCAAGAAAGTGAGTGAAACACACACAAACACACATTTTTATCAAATAATACGTCGTTAATAGCGGTTCACTTCCGTGATTTGGTACGATTGCGTTCACATCAGCAGCGAACCGTACCGGAGTTCACTTGAACCGCACCCCAGACCACACTTTTTAAGCGGACTCGGGTACGGTTCGCGGGTGCGCACCCGAGTTTGGAAGACTGCGTTCACATCATCCAAACGTACCGAACTCTGGCGTCAATCGAACCCGGGTGCGCACCAAAAGTGCTAGTGTGAAAGCACCCTTAAATTGGTTTGGACAGAAGAGCGGCACCACCCCAGGAGGGATGAAGACCATCTCTTTTCAACAGGTCAGGTCTGCCCCAAAAACTCCTCCAATTGTTTATGAAACCTATGTTATTCTGTGGGCACCACTTAGACATCCAGCCATTGAGTGAGGACAGTCTGCTATGTATCTCGTCACGACGGTAAGCAGGGAGGGGACCAGAGCATATTACAGTGTCTGACATCGTGCTTGCAAGTTCACACACCTCTTTAATTTTATTTTTAGTGATCTCCAACTAGCGAAGTCGAACATTATTAGCGCCAGTGTGAATAACAATCTTACTGTATTTGCGTTTAGCATTAGCCAGCACTTTTAAATTTGCCAAGATGTCAGGCGCTCTGGCTCCCGGTAAACATTGGACTATGGTGGCTGGTGTCTCTATTTTCACGTTCCGTACAATAGAATCACCAATAACTAGAGCACTTTGATCAGGTTTCTCAGTGGGCGCGTTACTGAGTGGGGAGAGAACCTGTTTAATGTTTTGATCGGAACGGAAGAGCTGTGTTTTGACCCGCGACAATGCCGCCTCACAGTCACCCAGTTGCCCTGCTGCGGGGGCTCTGTAACCGGAACCGAACAATGTACAGGACTCCCTGAGCTAGTCGCATCCAAAGCCGTATCTAGAGCCCTCACATTCTTACTGTCCTCAATTAAAGTTTGGATGCGTGTCTCTAATTCTGAAATCTTCTCTGTCCAGGGTTCGTACAGAAACTGAAAAATGAAATTCCAGGACTTTCAAGGACTTTTCAAGCACTACGTTTTTGGTTTTCAAGGACTAAAATCAGAGATCACAAAAAAAATCTAATAAATAAACAAATAAAACAAAATGGTACAAATAAAGTGCACCACAAAACATGCCTTGGCTGTGGCAACCTGAAGGGATACTGTGGCAAAGTTATTGCTTTCCTTATTCAAAGTGATTTTTTTATGAATATATGATTGATCTGAAGAGTAAAAGCTTTATCATACATTTGGAAAGTTATGAGCTTTATCACGCTCATAGACACTAGTGGTGTGACCGTAAACTTAGCTCATGAGATGAGACAAAATCCAGATACTTGGTTCACTAGAACGAGACAATATTTTAATGCTATTTTTAAGAAATTTTCAATGACAAAATATTTGTCTTTAATCACAAAAAGCAAAATAATGTAGTTGTATTTTGAAACATTTAACTAATCTAGGGCTGTAACGTCTCGGTTACGTATGTAACACTCGTTCCCTGAAGGAGGGAACGGAGACGTCACGTCGGAGGACCGACGAATTGGGATCTCGCTTAGAGGGACCAATCTACTTTGAGTGTAAACTAAACGAGCCAATGCTCATTGGCATGCGATTATTGCATCCAGCTGCTGCTGATCACAGCGTGAGTATAAGTAGGCAGCAGATGCAGCGCATATTCAGGTTTTGGCGGCTTACCGGAGCCGGTGACCCGGCCGCTCAGCGGTGGTACAGGAGCTGTGGCGACGGGATGTGGGGACGTTACGGAAGCTCGAACCTTCCCGAAGGAGGTTTCGGAGCAATACACATATGGACATCCCTTCGGTGCATATGGAAGAATGATTGAACCCTCTTGGAATGGCAGAAGTCTGCCGGGGAAACAC
>NW_015510475.1:0-1543 GCF_001515645.1 Sinocyclocheilus grahami
ACTAATAAACCCCAATCTGGTCCTGTACATACTAATAAACCCCAACAAGTTCAGGTTACTTCACCCAAACGAATGCTCAAGCCTCCCCCACCGTACACGAAGGTGGTCCGCACGACGTCACTAAGAGAGTATCTCAACCACCCCAGCCGTGTGATTCCTCGAGAAGTGGTATCAGGGGAGCTTAAAACCTGGCACCAGAAAAACAATATAGCCATATCCAAACCCCGCTCACTTGAACGGCAAGGATCGACTAAACTTAAGCGCCCAGAGCCGCCACCCTACCACCATATTCCCTCTAATAAACAGGTAAAGATGTGGACAATATGTGCATTTATCATTAAATCTGTTCTTGGTAAATGATAAACATACTTGTTTTTATCCAGGTTTCTCAGAAAGTGATTCTGCAAAGGGCTTCCGATGGAACGCCACTGCAGTGGTACGAAGAGGAAGACTCCGAGATTGTGAGTCAGGTGTAACCAGGTAGAAGAAACCTAGAGGAAATTAAACAGAGAAAAAGTGAACTCTAATTGTACACCATCTTTATTTTTATTTATTGAGCCAATGGACTCACTGATGTAGTCTGATTATGTTAATTCTCACCAAGACTTTTTGACCAAGTTGGAGCTGAGTCAGTGAAGTATATGCCTAAATTCCATATATGCCTACATTTGTGATTTAAATTTCAAGTCTAAGACTTCCTTGTAAGGCATCGTGCCTGATATTTATGATGAATGTATCATAAAATTGTGATTTTATTGTTGTCAGGAAAGTGTGGCCCACTTTTTGCATATGAACGCCCTCAAGGAAATGACATAATTTAGTATATATTTGTGTCTGGTACACGATCTTTCATAATTAAAGTATTATGCAATGTCTTAGTTTCCCCATGATTTAATTTAATTTAACACATTATGAATTAATATATTATTTTTCTATTTTATTTTTTATTTGTGAATTAATATGGCCCCTTTCCTAACATTTTTTAAATTAGTGAAATGTTTCAAGAAGTGTTGCTCTGCTACTGTAATATGCATTGTAAGAATAATCCATCTGTCAGTTTAAATAATACCAAATGCAGATGTTTTACTTCCTGTTTGTACACTACTAATTATGAAATATATTTTATATTATTTATAATACACTTTAATAAACAATATCACAGATCCTCACTATTGTCTTGTGCATTTTTGTCACATTTTCAAATATTTCACATTGACATTGTAGAAAACAGATGTAGAGCATACATTGATATGAGTGCTAGTGCATGAATGTTTATTTTGAGACCATTTCAAACTATACATGAAATAGTTTCCCATAAAACAAAGTTAAAACGTCTAGCAAATGGTAACTTAAAGCTATCAACAGTAATTTTAACATATTCATCACATTTCTATTTCTATAGATAGTTAATATATAGATAATTTTCACATCCATAAGATGGGTGTTTGCAGCAACCAAACTAATACGGCTAATGGACCCTTTTCACAAGACTGTGATAACGCGTTTAACGGTCATCAGCATCGTAAATCCTCGAAAGTTTTTC
>NW_015510475.1:2075-7989 GCF_001515645.1 Sinocyclocheilus grahami
TGAGACTTTGGATGTGGTTATTAATCACACTCATACTGTAGTATTTCAGCATAAAACATCATTCACAACCCAATTCATTTCCAAAATGTTATGTATTCCCAAGTAAAACAGGATATGAAACAAGAAAAAAGACAGGATTTGATTTTATCCATTAGAAATCAAATTTGATTTCATGTTAACAAAGTTGTCATGAAATGAAAATTCACCTTATCTATTTAATAAATGTTATTGATTTTATTGTTAATGGCTCATTCATGTAAACTGAATCAAGTCTCTAGCCTCTATTTGTTCGATAATCTGTTTCACTCAGATGTACATCACTACAGTGATGATGTATTTTTGTAGGCCAACCTAGAAGTTAGCATCACACTGGTACCCTGGACAAAAATCTTTTGGATTATCGTGGACAATAAGCTCAAACCAACAAAAGTTTATGATTCTTACACATTCTGTTCATCATTATAATGTTCACAAATGAACACAACTTTTATTTATTTTGATGTAAATACAACTGGCAGAAGTAAAAATCTAAATGTAGACTATAAATTAACTACACCACGATCGCATGACTTCACAATCACTAAGCTGCCAACAACTCTTTCAGTCTTTATTTACTCTGAAAGTTTGAGTTAGAATAACTTGCAAGAGTGCGATTATAAACACAATGAGGCTGTGAAAATGGACTAGTTATTAGATGAGTTAACCAGTGCGATGTGATGGCATTTAACAACCTCTGCAGTCCCATTTAACCACTTGTTAGCACCTGCCTTTTTCAAGAAAAGTAAAAGCTTTAAAAAAAACATCTTTACTCTTTAAATCTTTAAAATATTTTAGGTCATAGAATACAGCATGAAAATATCTTGAACTTGTGTGAACCAAAACCCAGTGAAACAAGGCCAATGACCTCAGGATGATAGAACTGGAAGTGCTAAAATGCTATTTTGTTTCTGGGTTTTGGCCTACAAAAATACATCATCCCTGCAGCTGTCTATACAGAAGAGAAGATATGTCACTATTTCTGTTACATTGCAACTATAAATATACAAATGTATCCAAATTACCCTCTGTTCATTTGGCAGTCATCTGTGTGGTCAGGTTTCTGTGTGGTTGATTTTCTCTTCAGTAATCTCACTGGTCACTGAAGATAATATAGCTTCTGACTCCTTCAATTTTTGCCTCTTCAAATAAAAGAGAAAAGAAATTTACAAGTGCAATTCAATTAAATTTAGACTAGAAGTTTATTGTGGTCATTGAATGGATGAGAATCATTGTGCACCGACCTGGATTTGCTTTGCAATGATGTTTGTACTGATTCTACGCCAACTGTGGCTGAGAGTGAGACAAACAAAAGAGATTATTATCTGATGATACTCTAAACAAATCATATAATTCACATCCGAACTATAAATTATTTATATATCTACTTAAACCAAGAAAACAAACAACAAAATAATTTTTCAGAATGAAAGCCAAACAAGTATGCAGTCAATATCTTCTGTAGGTCTTTTTCCAGCTTTTCAATAGCGTCAGTTTTCTCTGCAGTGACACAAATACATTTTTTCCAAAATGCTAGTGGATGCATCATAACTTTAACATTGTGAAAGAACTAAATGGGTGTTTTCCTACCCCTCTGCTCGCATCTGTTTCTTCATCTCCTCCTGTTCAAAGCTGTTCCTCACATGGCGGCGCTTCAGGTTCTCCACATGAGCCACCATGAGTTCCACTGCACGGCTCCCTTTAGCCTCCTACTCACAGAAACAGAATGGGATTTAACATATTAAAATATTTATTGAACCACCGGTCTAAAGGGTTAGTATCGACCGATACCTGATGCACAGCCCCAATAACCTCTGCTGTCTTGGAGATTCGTCCGATGGTGCCTCCGATAATGTTAAGAGACAACTCAAGATGCTGGAGAGCCCGGCACTTTTGATATCTAAACACATTCCCTTGAGTGTCTAGTCACAAAAATACAATCCTAGAATTGGCATAGGCTAAATCCAAAAAAAGCAATGATTAAAAAATATATATATTCTCAGACTGTAGTCGTACCTCAAGCACTTCCATGCCTCTTTCCACTTCCAGTTTGAGGTTGTCCTCAGCATTGTGACACAGCGTGTACTGGTCACAGCGAAAGGCCAGAGACAGCTGAGAGAAAGCAGCCTGTGCAGGGGGTTTGTAAAGTAATGAAAAGCTAAATTAAATAATAATAATAATAATAAAAATACAATTTAAAAGTTAAATAAAAATACCATAAAAAATAAATAAAAATACATTTATTTAGATAAAAAAAGAGAATCTACATGGAACAGAATTATGAAGGTATGCCACACTTTAAAGAGAACTGAAAACCATCACTTCACGTTGATGGTACGAATGTCCATTTAATGTATGCATGCATGTATTTACCTCCAATTCCTCCTCTGTCATATCAACACTATGATGGGGTGAAATAACCAACAATAAAGATGGAGTGAAATAAGAGACATTATTGGAATTTATGTCCATAAATCAGAAATCAAATATTTGAATAACCAAATAAATGGCTGATGTGATGTGCTTAAAAAGCTAGCTTTTGTTTATGTCTGAGTAAATCACCTGTTAGGACCCAGCCTCACCATAACAGACGACTCTTCTAAGGCAATTTGGTCCTCGTGTCTAGACCCTTCAGAAGAGGAAAAAGTCCCTTAAATGTCTTTAATATACCCTGTATAGCAGGAAATTATGGTAAGTAAATGGTTTTGTAGAGGCATTACCTTCCTCAGTCATTTTCACTGGTCTCTGTCTGCTTGTTGGTCAGACTCGGGACTTGCTTTTCTTCACAGGCCTGATCGTTTAAACAAAATATATTGTAATATATACTATAGTACATAATGCTATAAAAATATAGTAATGACTGGATTAGACAAAGTTTATGAAAATGTTGAAAACAATTTTCAAAACATTTACTTCATTTTTAGATTAATTCTAAGTCGCGAAATAAAGAACTGAGTCTAAAAAAATAGATCCAGACTGTAGAATCTTAACTAATGTGTATGCTTATTTCCCCAACAAAACATTAAGGCCGGTTTCACAGACAGGGCTTAGACTAAAACAGGATTAGGCCATATCTCAATTAGGACATTTAAGTCTTTTTTTATAAATGTGCTTTAAAAAAAAAACATTACTGGTGTGCTTTTTGAGACAAAACAATATATAGATATATTTTAAGATCAGTCAGTGCAAGTTTCTTTCAGTTGAAACAGCTCACTTACATTTTAGTCTAGGACTAGGCTTAAGCCATGTCAGTGAAACCGGGGGCGTTTTACATTTGTTTTAAACATTAAAAACAAGTTTTCTACACAAATTATGAATTCTACCTACATATTCTGGTCCATGAACAAAAGCCATCTACTTACGACTTAAATTCAGTCCAACCTCAATAATCACCCATCTCACATGCAGATTTACTGCTACTGCTCAAGGTAATATCCACAAAGTATAGAAAATAAAAGCAAATGCTTGCTTACCATGACGTTTGCTGTGATTTCTTGCTCTCCACCTCTCCTTACTCCCAACACACTACTTAATCTCATTAAGAGATAGTCAAGGAAACTGGCAGACTAATGACACTGTTTTAGACAAGTCATGGCTGCCAAACACACTAGTATAACAAAACCAGAATTGAGTGAAAATGAAAGCTACAAAACACAACTGCAAAATATACTTAGCTTGGTGTGCATGCTACAATACACCATGAAGGTGAGCCATCTCACAAAAGTTGCCTTTAATGTTATAGCCAATTGAATATAAAATTCTTAATTTATGCATGTGAAGCAGTTTTACATCAAGCTTTTTCTAAGAACTACACAGCCTCCTTAGTCTATAAATGTTCTACAAACCTTTGAGACACAATTCTAATCAATTTGTGCAACTTTCACAATGATAATACTGATCAAATGAGCATACGTAGAAAGAGCACTCATTTGAAAGAACATTAGGAAAGACACAAAAACAGACGAGATTTGGATCAACTCCACATTTATTGTAGAAACTTGAGGAACAGAGTCTCTAATAGAGGCGCTGTGGCTTTCCCATTGTGCTCTTGATGTAGAGCGCTCTGACATTCTGCCAGTTCTTCTTCAGCAGAGACACCAGGAAGTTCACAGCCAGGTGGATGTTGTAGACCAGCTCTTCCTCAGTCATCCTGACGTGACCAACGGCCACAGCCAGACACAGAACCTGAACGTGACAGAAGACCATTATCAATTTCAAGTAATACAAATTCAGATGTTCTTAAAATGAAGCCTCTCAATCAGCATGTACAACACATCATGATTACATGATTTTAAAAAAATGTGTTTGAAAGAAGTATCTTATGCTCAACAAGGCTCCATTTACTTGAACAAAAATACAGTAAAAACAGTAATATTGTGATAATATATTTAAAAGGGGGGGGGGGGTAAAAAAATTCTACTTTTTAAAATGTAATTTATTCCTGTGACGACAAAGCTGAATTTGAGAGCAGTCATTACTCCCATTACATATTTTCGTGGAAAGTCATACATTTTTTTCAGAATTGTTTATCAATAGAAAATTCAAAACAGCATTTATTTAAAATGGAAGTCTTAAGGAAAAATTATAAATGCCTGTACGGTCACTTTTGATCAATTTAATGTTTCCATTGCTGAGTAAAAGCAAACTCTTTAATAAAAGCATACCTTCTTCATCTGGAATTTGATGGTGGATTTCACTTCATCCACCTTGGTGGCCAGGTTCTCGTTATGGGTGAGCAGAGAGGGGAACTTTCCTGCCTTGTTGAGGCCAGGTCCCAAGATACGAGGAATCTGCTTGATCAGAGACTCAGAAGCCAGGAAAGCATCGTACTTCTTTGCTAAAAAGAAAACCAACAAGATGCATCAATATGTACACTCAATCCAGAACATAAACTATAGCACTGAACACATGCATGTTTTATTGCTAATGCTCCCTCGAAAGGAAACTCACCCAGCTTCTTGACCATTTTCTTGTTCTTGTTGAGCTTTTTAAGAGCCTCGATGTCCATGTGTGGAAGCTCAGCGGCCTTGGCTTCATCACAATGCTGCTGGTCACCAAGAATGCACACGGAGAACTTGGGACGTGGGGTGGTCTTCAGCCTGCGAGGGGTGACGGAAAACACTGACTGACAAACAGAAGCATATCGGACCCCTTTTGACCAACGTGAGGCAGAACAGAGGAGTCTTACCCATACCACCTCAGCTGTAATCAGGTGTTGATAGCACAGGCACTTAACAAAATGTTCGGCTTAGGTATGACGGCATGAACACCGTCACCTATAGCCTCCCCTCATGTTTTAAGACCCAGGGTAGGGGTCCGCCTGCTTCACCAACCCAGAGAATGGATGGTTCAGACAGACTACCCGAGGCTGTTCTCTACTGCCCGCCTTTAACCTCCCCATTCATGAAATTTAATTGACTGAATAATTAAATTCATGTCAAGATATTCAGATATTTATTCAGGCAGAGCAAAGGGCAGGCAGACAGAAGGCTGGGTGATACAGTAAAGCTCCGAACCTGACAGTGCCTGAGAAACGCTTGTCCTTCTGGGGATCGTAGTTCTTCAAGCTGATCTGCAGTTCCACAGTCTCAAGAAACCTTAAATGTAAAAAGCCACTATAAAATCTTGTATGCAAGTAACTGCTACATACTGAGGTTAAACACTTGGGCTGTTAACTAATATACAGCTGATATTTAAGCATAGGCTAATTTATGGCAAACATTTATTAATTGAACAAATAGCTGTTTAACTACTATCATGTAACGCAGTAACTAGTTTGTGTTGACCAGAAATTATTTTTCAATAATACTAGTGACTACTAATCACTACTCCAACAGTGACTATTCCATAACTGCTGGTTTAAAAAAAAAAAAAAAAA
>NW_015510475.1:8968-10330 GCF_001515645.1 Sinocyclocheilus grahami
TTACATTTCACAAACTATTGTTTTTAATGTGTCAAAAAAAGTGTGTGCGCCATGCATAATTACATTATATATATATATACACACACACATATACAATAAGTAATATAAAATAATACAATAATTCACCTTAACGCATTCAAATGTGTCCAGGACATTACATTTAAATAATATGAATTCAGACCGTTTAATTGAAAAAATTAAGCTTAATAAATATTGATATGAAGTGTAATTCAACTCAATTTATATTTTTTATCTCAATACAACTATACAGTACAAAGGAATTATTATTACATTTACAAAATATATTCACAAAATAATACAATCAGATTGAATGAAACTCATATACTAAAGTGCCATTTAAAATGGGCATAATATGATTCACAGGGAAATCCTTTTAATGCAGCCTGCAATGATTTCTTGAGGAAGGTTT
Organism: Sinocyclocheilus grahami; assembly: GCF_001515645.1. Lineage (NCBI taxonomy): Eukaryota > Metazoa > Chordata > Actinopteri > Cypriniformes > Cyprinidae > Sinocyclocheilus > Sinocyclocheilus grahami. The sequence continues at coordinate 9,399 of NW_015510475.1, forward strand.
CATTGAAAGATAGGCAACTGGAAAGTGTGTGGTGGCGTGCAGGATTCACCTGAAATGTAAAAAAAGAAAAATACTAATTAATCAGCAGTTTTATGTTTATGTATATAAAAAACATTTTAACATCTAGATATTTATTAATCTGTTTATTGGTTACTATCATATGCCTCTGTAAATTGCAAATTGGGTTTTGTAGAACTAAAGATGCTCTGAGGACCATAAAATTCTACTTAATATAAGGTTTTGTTGAGGCGTTTTTTTTTAAACTATCTGAATGAGTTATTTCCAGTCATTACAGTTATACTCACATGTGACTGATACTTAGTCAAGACACTCAGCAACATCTTGGCAAACTTCATAGATTTGCTGAAATGTGGAGACTGGCTGCAAAGCTGATCGGTGAAGAGAGAGAAATCCTTCTCACTCAGCTCAAGCTGAAAGCATAACAAAAGAAACCATTAACATGAGACTAAAAGATCCTTTAAGATTGGAAAGAGCTTTCTGAAGTACCTTTGAATCCAGCAATGCATGGATGATTGATAACACTCCCTCATCCCAGGACACTCCAAGTATTGCTCTAAGATTTGCAAGCACATTTCTATTATCAGCTAAACCGTGTCAAATTACTCGAGCACAATTTATTCCATAAATGACTAAGACCCATTTCTTTCTTAAAGCTTAATTGTGATATTCAGACTGACCGGAATACAAGAAGCCTGTGATGTGGCTCAAGGCAGTTCACTACTAGTTTACAGAGTAATTCTGCCTGGGCGCTTCCTAAACAAAAAAATGCAATTACTGTTTACTGAAAAAAGATCTGATATATTAAATATATAAATATGAATGGTGCATATTTGATATCCAGGTGAAAAAACCTACTCATACCAGTGTGTCCCTTCTGTAAAACTGGCTCTATCAGAGCCTGGCAGGTTGGC
>NW_015510475.1:11408-12054 GCF_001515645.1 Sinocyclocheilus grahami
ACAAGAACATGATTCGATCATTTATTTATCCTGAAGAACAGCAACTTTTCTGAGGTTTCTACATGAAGAGATTTTAACAACCTATCTGTGCAACGGTCTGTGAACTTTTACTTGTCAAATTATGGAAAATAGGCTATTTCTGAGCATGAAAAATCAACTTTAATTTAACTGCAGTGAATTCCACTTTACCTTCATGTGGTCTGGCAGATTTTTTGAAGACCCCAACGCATCAGAGCGAGCCTGTGATACAGAAGCAGCACTTTGGTCCAGCTGTGATGTTCTCATTTTAGGTTCCTCCTCTTCAGTCAACCTCTCTTCTTCACCTGGACAGAAATCCATCTTCACCCGTTTACTTTGGTGATCTTCCTGGGCATCTCCATCATGATCCATGTTGTCACTTTTTCTCTTTTTCTGAGAATAAACTGGCACTTTGGTCTCTTTACCCTCTGCTCCAAGCCCCTCAAAACAAGAGGCCCATCTTCCCTTTGCATTAGCATTCCTGAATCTCTCACAGAGACACTTTAGTTTCCCCGTACAGTTTGAGGTGAGGAGGGACCCTTTCCTAGTGCCCTCAATATCTCTTTGGAGCTGCTTGATTAAGGCACAAGTCCACTGATTTTCCACGTCATCCTGAGTCAGACACTGA
>NW_015510476.1:0-5345 GCF_001515645.1 Sinocyclocheilus grahami
TCCTCTAACATACACCAAGAAGAAACATCCTTAATATTAAAAAAAAGTTTAAATATTCAGAACTATTGTTTTCATAAGGGATTCAAGATGATAAAATGGTATGTTCCTCTAATGTTCGGATAACTAAGAAAAAAACGTTCTTTAAATATAAAAAATGGGTGTTAAGAGAACATTCAAAGGTAACATTCTCATAACATTTTCAAAATGATAGAATGGAATATTTCTATGATGTTCACATAACCAAGACGAAACCTTCTTGTAATACATTTTAAAAATGTATTAATTTTTATTGTTGGGAAAAAAATCTGAAATAACATCTTCGTAACATCATTTAGTTAGAGAAGACGCGACATAATGTTCAATAGAGTCATATACATTTAAGATGATTTTTGGTGTTTATTGTCCTTTTGAAGTTTGACAGCAGTGTTATTTTAGCATTTATATAATAAGTTTAGTATCATTTATACAATATAATGTTATCATATTTATTAATATTTTGAATTTGTTTTTATTTGTATATTTTCATTTTAGTCTAAGTTTTAGTAATTTTGTTGTTTTTACCAGTTATATTATTATTATTATTATTATATTGTTTCAGTTTAGCTATTTTCAGTTTCAGAAAGTTGACGAAAGCTGAAGAAAATTAAACAAAACTAAAATTAGAAATGGTCCCATGGCACTTGAAAATAATTGAATTAATTATTTAATTTAATTTAACATTTTATTTTATTAACAAATATTTTTAATAGTTTTCATTTTAGTTTTAGTTAATAATACCAACACTGTTCGTAATGCTCAGTGTAAACCGTCAAGTAGAAAAAAAAAACTAATTTGCAATAGTGATTAAGATCACTAATTTTGTGTGATTACTAATTTTTTTTAAACTGGATTTTTTGGAAATCCACTTTTGCACATCTCTAGTTTGGAATGACATGTGGGTGAGTAAATATTTCAAAGAATTAGAACTAAACCTATGACAAATGATTGGAGCTTTCTGAGAATACACAACACCGCTGTCGACTATTGTAACGCCATAGAAGTAATCTAGAGGAGTGCTCTCCAAAAAACAGCAAGGTTATGAACCTCAGTAGCAGCAGAGGCAGTGAAGTGTTAAGTCCTCCACTGTTGCAGTAAGTCAGTAAACCCCCTCTGAGCAACCTCCCGCTTTCAATCACTTTCTCTGAGGCCCCCTGGGAAGCTTAATAGTCAGCATTATCAAACCACATAATCAAACAAACAAGGGAAACATCACGATTATGTATAATGGGCCTCAGCTAACGCCCCCTTCCCTCTGTAGTCTCTTTTTCGTTGTGTCTCTGTGCAGGCAGAACAAGAACACTGATTATTTCTCTCAGTTGGGGGAATGCAGGACTAAAGCTCATAGCTGCTGCATTAATCAAAGTCCTGTATGGATTTCTCTCAAAACCGCAGGCCAACACATTTGCAGGGTGCTGCTTCGGCGGAGAGCGTACTGTGAGCACAGGAGCTTTTATGTTGTCAGCGTTGATGCTTCTTGCTTTATTATGATATCAAATCGTACTGTGAGTCACACATATCCATTCTCACAGGTACTGTGTATTATTCGCCAGCAACATACTGTATGCAAATGTTTCATTTCCACCAATTTCCAAGGAAAAATCATCTATTCTTGTCTCACAAATGTATTCAGTTAGTTTTGCTTGTACAATTGATCATTTTCATTGCTTTTCTAATAAGTTCAGTTGGTTCATTTGTTTTTAAAATTGGGTTTCTGCAGGTATTAAATAAGTCTTAACTTTCTCCTCAACAAATTAAGGCCTTAAAAAGTCTTAAATTGGGGCAGAAAGTTTTGAATGCATAAAACCACGGCATTAAATGTAGCATGCACTGCAAAAAAAAAAAAATGTTCCTTAGTATTTTTGTTTTGTTTTCCAGTACATATATCATGATACATTTATTTATAAACTTAAATTTTTTGTAAAGCTGCTTTGCAACAATTTGCATCGTGAAAAGCGCTATACAAATAAACTTGAACTGAATTGAATTGAATTATATTTAACTAAAAACATAAAAACAATTGTTACTTGAAATAAAATAAACGTTAACTGCTATAATACAGTATACAGGGTTATTATATTTATTTAACTAAAACTAAAACCATAAAAACAATTGTTATTCGAGATAAAATAAATGCTAACTGCTCAAATTTAAAATATACATTAAAAAAGTTATTTCAGCTAGTTGCCATGGCAACATTTCTCATTTTGATTTAGTTGAACGTGGAATGCTAAAATAACTAAAACTAATAATTTTTAAAATGATATAGGCATTTAAAATGACTAAACCTTTAACTAAAATGTAAACTAAGAAAATCTATAATAGTAATAATTATATGAAAATAACACTGTTGGGGTTAAGAGAGATATTCAAGCTTTTAGTTTTTTGTTTTGGAAAGTAAAATAAATAGTAATGGAAATCTGTTGAAAGTTGTATTTTCCAACATTGAAGTGTTGCTAATACTATTCATTGTGTGCTCCCTAAACATTTACATTTAGAGAACATATGGACGTATTGTGTTCCCTTGAATTTATTCCTTAGAATTTCTTTACTAGGGGTTAAAAAAGAACTTTTAAAAAGACTTAAATGAACTTTTATAAAAGCTGAAGAAACCCTGTTCAAGCATCCACGCTGAATCAGGACTGCGTTCACCATTTGAAAATGTTGTATTTTGTAACATAAGAAGACAACAGGGACACTAAAGGCGGCTAACCATTAATAGCCACCAGGCTGTGTCATGTCTTCAAAAAGAAAAAAAATAAATATTGTCCCCATCTTGTTGTTAAAGCTCCTGTGGTGCTTGATGACTAATGTATGTAAATGCACATTTAACAGAAAGATAAATTACCAGCTCTGTGTTCATGAGATGTTTACTGTTCAAAAGATAGCCACTTCCTTGAATCTACACAGACATAGCCATGCACTCTCTAATAATCTTAAACTTGTCAAAGCTGGATGCGTCTCTAATTATCTGCGCTGGTCTATTACACAAGATGAATATAAGTATAATGGAATATAACTATTTGCATACCCTCCAATTCTTCACCAACTAAGAACTGAAGGAATCTTTTCGACTCTCACTCCTTCTAAATGTTCAACCAACCCATCAAAGAGATTGCATTTTAGCACAGTGCTGCTTATTTAATTCTGAAAAGGAGTGGGGATGATTTTGAGGTGGAGCTATTATGAAGTTATTAGGTTATTAGTGATCTGTTTTGGGAAAAAATCTTATATACCTCCATTTAAATGGTTTGAGGAACAAGATGTTTTTTTTACAGCCTCTACACAACAAGAGCCCTGGAGATAAATACAGACAGTCAATTACAGCAAGTTCAACAAAAGCCAAGCGGTTGCATTATTGTTTAGTTGTCTTATCTCTGACAGGTAAAACTTTCAAATGATTATCTAATCCTTGATTCAATTATAGATTGCCTTGAAAAGCACAATATAATGATATAGATTTAATGCATCGGCAAATATAGGTCTATTGTTTAGAGCTGTCCGTGGTGCTGAAATACTGCCAGGTTGACGGCTGGAAAAAAATCTCAATTTTATACAGATCTCTTCATTGTAAATAATTTTCAAAAATAAATATGTTGTGGATGATTGCATCAATAGGCAAATCAAGGCCAAAAGTGCAACATTTGCTTCACTGCTATCATGTCATAAAATGACCAAAAAAATGCATATTGTTTGTTAGTGTAGAAACTATAGTGTAGAAACTATTTTCATTCATAAACTGCTACTAATTTTCACAAAGAAACAGCAAATAACACATTGAATTAAACATACAATTTAATTTTGAGGTAGAAAAACCATCATTCTTTCCAGAATAATTATGTATTGTATTCAATTATGGTCACATTTTATGACAACAGTGAATTAAAAGAGGCTGCATCTTGCAGTCAAGTATTATCAAGTATTATGAGTTTCCATTTGCACATATCTTGGTCGCTTCGCTTTTAGATATCCAACTCCTGTTGAATAGTCACTGTTATACCTAAATGTTGTTTGTAATACTGATTTGAGTGGGGTTTTTTTTACTCATCAGCCTTTTGCCTTTATTTAGTAGGTCAGTTGAGAAGCAACAGACGAGTGCAGAGAGAGAGAGAGAGAGTGAACAGAACCGGGACGTGACCCAGGCTGGCTCCACATCAGATTCCCACAAGACTCAACAGTGCTTCATGTGTCAGGAGCAGTGCACCTCTGAACCACAGCTCTGACTGAGAGGTTATTTGGGGTAAGAGAGACCAGGGAGTACTCTAATGGGTTTACGAGAACCTATTAGAAAAGATATGGACATTTTACATGACCTTGCACTTCCAAATAAAATCCAAATGCCACATAACCTTTAACATTATATGGAAAGCCAAATTTAAGAATTCCCAAATGCTTGAAAGAAGAACATTAAAACCCCTCTTCTGAGCATACACTGGATTTTTTTTCAGGCAATGCTGGTAAAGTAGGACACAAAGTGGAAAACTTTTTTTTTTGTGTCTCTTTAACAAGCAAGACAGGTCTTGTAGCTACTATAGTTTGAGTATTTTTGGCCAACATATGCTTACATAAAGGTTAAAATATATACTTATTGTCAACTTAAAATATAATTAAAATGAAACTTTTCCATATATTCTATTGTAGCTTCCCACTTCTCTGATTTAAAATATCTTGCTCATTTTCTAAGTCATCCCTTTCTTGTTCTTCAACATTAAATGACCTTTTACTTTATTTTAACAGGTTTTACCTCCGATTTTTGTCATTTTCCTCACCACTGTTTTCCCGCGGGTGGTTGTGAATTGAGCGCTGTCACGGCCCTATATGTGACATCATTGTTTTAGGACCCCAAAAGTGAAACGTCACTTCCGAAAGCTACATTTAGTAATGATTTGGATATTTATTATATGGATATAATGGGGATCAAAGTGTCCCACTTTACACATAAACAATTTTTTTTACATTTGTCTAATTCTAGATGCCCATGTCTCACTATTTCCTATAGGTTTACGATTTTTAAACATGTTTAAAAGGGATAAGGGGTTGCACAAGTCACTTAATTGTCAGAATACATTAATGCACACAATTTTACTGTCCATGTTTTCTATTGTACTACCAACTCTTTATTGGATATTTATACAGTTTAGGGCTAATCATTTTGTATTGGAAAATTATTTTCAACTATAACAAGTATGTGAAGATTATGTCAAAGTTTCTTTGATAGCCTATAAGAAGTCCTAAGGGTCACCCTTCCCCCAGCAAGACCCAATGACTGCTAGAGACTCTCTCTCTCTGTCTCTCTCTCTCTCTCTCTC
>NW_015510476.1:10999-12054 GCF_001515645.1 Sinocyclocheilus grahami
TTCCGGCAACCACAACTGCCAGTTTTTTACCGTAAATTTTACGGAATTTTTTTTTACAGTGTAGGCGTTACAACTTTGAGGTGTAACACCAATAAAAAGCAAAGATGTTTCAAATTTTGTTAATTTTTGTTTACTTGTATTGTGGTATTGGAATTTACTCGTTTAAAATAATCATTATACAGTTGATGTACCGAGATCTTTTTTCAGTTCAGAAGAGTGGTGGTCATACATGATGGTGATTTCACCTCACACTCTTACAAATAAAGGTTCTTTATTGGCATATAGTTCCATGAAGAACCTTTAACATCCATGGAACCTTTCCACTGGACAAAAGGTTCTTTGTAGTGGAAAAAGATTCTTTAGAGTAATAAAATGTTCTTTCCATTAAGAAAAATAATGGTTCTTTTAAGAACTGCTCACTGAAATGTTCTTTGGGGAACCCAGAATGGTTGTTCTAAGGCATCACTGCAAAAACCCACTTTTGGAGCTTCATTTCTGCTTGGTTAAACTGATAGTGTTGCAACTCTCCCTGTGTTACAACACTTTAATATGCATAGAAAGGCCTGTAGACATATGAAAATATGAAGTTTTATGTAGCTGATCTGTAAAGCCTATGCATATGAAAAACATTTAAGTTGTTACCATTTATTATATATGCATCAGCATAGCGTGGAAGCTATATGTGTTGGCAACAAATGATATATCTTTAGTTTTTGTCAGTCCGTTGCAATATTTTTGCTAGTGTCATGAGTTTGGATTCTTCACTGTGTGTGTCTAAAAATGATCCACATCTGTGAATATCAGCTCCCTGCTGAGGGCCATTCTGAGTCATGCAGTTTTGAATATGTGTGTGACTGAGTGTGAGACAGCTTTAGACAGCTGTAAATATGTTGCACAATTGCTTATGTCAAACTAAGATAAAAAGGAGTGCAATGTCTACTGTATGACTTTACTCCATTAAGATTTAAAGGGACAATCCACCCAAAAATTAAAATGCTGTCGCCATTAATTAAAGAAGATATTTTGAGACACGATGCAAGTCAGTGGTCCAATAT
>NW_015510477.1:0-289 GCF_001515645.1 Sinocyclocheilus grahami
GCTGATATTGCTGAATCTCAGGTCAACAAGCTGAGAGCCAAGAGCAGAGACACTAGCGCTAAGGTAAGTGTTTGTTTTCAGCATACAAATGTTAAATGATTTGGCAGATGTGATGCATATATCTTTTACTGAAAGTAAACTCTAAAGCAAACTAAAGGAACTAGTTGACTGTGTCAACCTACACATAAATGTTTCAATAATTTTTGTGGAAAACAATATTCTGTTGCCACAAAAGCCTTGATAAGCAGAGCTAATGGCAACTCCATTGAGAAATATGTTAGTGCAATTA
>NW_015510477.1:4185-5402 GCF_001515645.1 Sinocyclocheilus grahami
AGACACATTAGACTCCTATGTAACCCAACAGATGCAAGACCATTCTAATCCAATGACAAAAGGAAGCTCCGATTACAAATTAGCTATAAGGTGCCACCGTTTCTTCCATTCTTACTCCCGAGCGCTGATAAACAAGGATGGGTAGACAGCTGAGAATGAAGTGCTGTAAAGGATGAGGGGCCTAGAATAGATTGCAAAAGTGCTAAGACTAAGTAAGGTGCTTGTTAGGAGGGTGCAGAATAACTGAGTGGCGAGAGGTCAAGGCAGGCTCATATCCTCACAAAAGGTCTTGAGTAATGGCTCCCCTACAAATCAACACTGTAGAGTTGACAATACAGCAATGCTGTTTAGAAAGTGATTTGCAGTTAAGGTGGTTAGTTTGACCTGCTCATCATGCTCTTTCCGGAATAATAAAAACGAACAAGCACCTCAACGTTACTTGCACGACTGCTGCATTCACAATATATTAACTTCTGTAAACACACAAATTGCATTTTGTATCTTACTGAATCCTTTTGTTTTGGGAATCTTTCAAGAGCTGGAAGATTCTTGAAGAACAAATGGGTGAACACGAATGAAGCTGTTGTTCGTTTGAATGACTGCACTTGAACTTGGTACAAACTGTAAACCACAAGTGATGGATATATCAACTGCGTAGTCAAGAAAGGTCATAGCTACAAACAAGAACAAGCAAGAGTCGCAGCTGTCTCTGCATTAGGAGAGATCAAAAGGTCGCAAATATCCATTGTTGCCGTTACAGCTGTCTACTGACAATTTTACTGCTCCCCGACAGTCATCTTGCTCGTGAGGCATTGTTACCTTGTCTTTATCCTTGAGCACAAAGATAAACCTGTGAAATTCCCAGTGCATGCCTTTCTCTCTTTGAGGACAGAAAATGACACAGTTATAGAAAAGCATCCTGGCGCAGCTGAAGCATATCATGTGTACGTGACAAGAAATATTTGCACTATCCATAATGTGAGACAAAGCATTATGTTGTTGCAGGAATCTGTTAATTAAGCAATGTATGATTATTATTGTGTGCAGCAAGTTTAACTATGGTGCACTACACACAAGAGTTTCCACACCTGTAATGTTTTGTGCACATAAAAAATTCAGAGATGTTGTAAATTTGGCACTACAAATGGAACTACAAAAATGGAACTTAACTACAAATTATGACATGATATGTGAAAATGTAACACTAAAAAAAAAAA
>NW_015510477.1:6598-7674 GCF_001515645.1 Sinocyclocheilus grahami
TCTTCTCCATCTCTGACAACGCCTACCAGTACATGCTGTCAGGTGATGACTTGTAGCATTTATTTATGTTGTTTGTTTTCGGAGATTTATATTGCAATGTGTAAATAAATTTAAAATGCCAACTTTCTTGTTTTTTTCTTTCTCACAGACAGAGAAAACCAGTCTGTCCTGATCACGTACGTAATACACATGATGATGTCGCATGACATTTCTCCTTTCACCGATATTTTCTATCTATGCTGCATTTTATCAGTCTTTTAATTTGCTGTTTTTATTCTAAGTGGAGAATCCGGTGCTGGAAAGACTGTGAACACTAAAAGAGTGATCCAGTACTTTGCCAGCATTGCAGCAGCACCAACCACCAAGAAGGATCCATCAATGGAGAAAAAGGTGCTTCATTCCCAAAGATTCACTCATACTGGATGAATGAATATACCTTTAGCATTGCATACAAAAATAATTATTCAATTAATGATGTCTTCATAAGTTAAGTATTAGTCACAAATTCTCTTCCACTGTGACTTAGATTATTTATGGATTACTACTATTATTATTTTACAAGACAACATAAAACAATGTCATATGTCAATGGTATACCAAATGTTTTACACAATTATTAATAAAATTAAAATTTCACAGGGTACTCTGGAGGATCAAATCATCCAGTGTAATCCTGCTCTGGAGGCTTTTGGTAATGCCAAGACCATCAGAAATGACAACTCTTCCAGATTCGTAAGTGGGGTTCAAATTGGTGTACATATTTTATATTTGCTTCACAGTCTGTTGTATGAGCATGTTATATATTGTAGTCTTGCTATATTTACAGGGTAAATTTATCCGTATCCATTTTGGAGTCAGTGGAAAGTTAGCTTCTGCTGACATTGAGACGTGTAAGTACTTTACTGCCCAACATCATTCCAACAATCACACATTAATGAAATGTATCTGTTTTGTTATTCATCTATGCATCAATTCATTTAGATCTGCTGGAGAAGTCTCGTGTCACTTATCAACTCAAGGCTGAGAGAGACTACCACATCTTCTACCAGATCCTGTCTCAGAAGAAACCAGAACTG
>NW_015510477.1:9544-10020 GCF_001515645.1 Sinocyclocheilus grahami
GATTGTCAAGGGTAAACCAGAGGCTCATTTCTCCCTGGTTCACTACGCTGGCACTGTTGACTACAACATCTCAAACTGGCTGGTGAAGAACAAGGACCCTCTCAATGAGACGGTTGTTGGGTTGTTCCAGAAGTCAACTCTTAAGCTGTTGTCTATTCTGTTTGCTAATTATGCTGGTTCTGATGCAGGCAAGTACACACTGAAGTGTGACATGAACATATGATATTCACTTATTTTACTATATAATAGTAACAACAAAAATATTATGTATTTCACAGATGCTGGAGGTAAGGGTGCTAAAGGTGGTAGCAAAAAGAAGGGTTCTTCATTCCAGACAGTGTCAGCCCTCCATAGGGTAAGATTATTTTAATAATATAACACTATTTTTTTCTCACTTGGTTTTATTGCATATAAATTTAAATCCTTTATGGTCTACCAACAGGAGAACCTGAACAAGCTGATGACCAACTTGAGGT
>NW_015510477.1:11817-12054 GCF_001515645.1 Sinocyclocheilus grahami
TACAAGTCTGACTCTCTAACCATTAGGCCAGGACTGCCCCAGATGATTGGTAATTTTTCAATTCCTCAAAAAGTGGCCCGATTCTTGAATGGAGAGGTTTATTCACCAGTGGGTAAGGGGGCTTGGTCGATGTGAAATCATCCATGGGTGACATCCCCTACCCTTGCGGAAATAAGCCTGTCACCACAGCATATATATATATATATTATTTATGAAGAGTTCATTTGCAAAAACAGA
>NW_015510478.1:0-603 GCF_001515645.1 Sinocyclocheilus grahami
ATGTGAAAACCATGTGAGCGCACAATATAGAAATATATGCAACATATTACTCTTATTTACAAGAGGTGCAGAGTTCAAGGGAACAGCTGTGAATGAATTGAGAATAATGTGCTTTTTAACATGGAAATTAATAGCTTTTTACGGAAGTGTCTGAATGAGTGTAGGCCCAGACTGTGAGCCTTAAGTTTCCTGGAAGTCTCCTGCACAAACTGGGCATCTGTAGAAATTCGCAATTCTAAAACTGGCATGTTTTATTGAGGAAAACAAATTATAATATTTTCTGGAAAAACAATTTAATCTACATTTACAAATCCTGTTTTAAATTTGGAGTGATGAATAAAATGATCACACATTCATTACGATAGGAAACAGGAGATGCGCTTAGAAAATATTGGATGAGAAAATGTAACAATATAGAAAAATATTCAGAAATGATCATTTAACATTGAAAATATTCGCTGAATCACCTAATATAAAATCAAGAGAGGCATGTATGGTGTGCTGAAGTAAATGATCTGTTTCTTACAAACACACAGCTTCATTTCACAAGATATTAAATTATGGACTGGAGTGGTGTGGATTACTTGTGGATTATTGTGATGT
>NW_015510478.1:2327-3130 GCF_001515645.1 Sinocyclocheilus grahami
TGAAAGGTAATATTCGAAAAGGCATAATAGGGGCACTTTACATTTTTTATCAAATATTAACTTTTTATTATTTGGAATAATATGCAGAAAGAAGTCATGTATAAGACCAGGAACCTGCTTTAAGAAGGTGAAAAGGCTCAGTTTTGGTTTCATGTTGGCATGAGCCTCAGTGTGCCACTAATAGCACCAAGTCGAACTGGAAAAATAATGACTGCCTGCCATTGGTTCGGCCAAATGTTTAGTTCCACCCCAAACTCAAGCCATTGGTTGAGCAGGAAGGCTGCTCAAACAACAGAGCAATGTTTGAACGTGTCACAAAAATGACGCAAAGCAGCTTTAATCTAGTTGTAGTTTATAGACAATGAACATGAGCTTTAAAACATTACACATGATAAGTGAAACAAATTTGATGTAGATTATCACCATCATTTAGATCTGAAGCAGAACTAGAACTCAGCTGTGAATCGCTAACGTTATTCTCCTTCATGGCTGGAGCTCATAGCCCGCCAGCGCTGGAGCAGAGGACGCTGGGAAGAGCACACTTCTTGCCAGAGTGTAATGGCTGGTGAAAGCAGAAGCAAACTGCACAGAGGCAGATAAAGGTTTCCTCAAGGTGCAGCTCCGTTGACTAGTTAACCCCTTGAAATTATGCCGTAGTTTCAGACTCCGTTCCAAAGTCCCGGAATTGGGTTACAAGATAATTTCACAGGCGACTTGCTTGTCTTACTTGGCAGTTCAACTGGCTAATTGAAGAAGGTGATTTCCGGGCCCTGAAACTGTTTAAGAAATGATACTTCAAATTT
>NW_015510478.1:4679-5253 GCF_001515645.1 Sinocyclocheilus grahami
CGTGCGTTACAACTAACCCCGCGTTACTTTGTGCCCCGCGCTCCCTATATATATAAAACATTAGATTTGTATTTGTCATAAACGCATCTATCTTTGATTTTAAAAATTAATTATAACGTTTTAAGTTCAACAAAACTCATTTCAAGCATTTAAACAATTCTTTTCATGTTTTTCAAGTTTATGAAAATCATAAATTAAGTGTGTGACAGTAAATATACAGTAAACAGACGTCACGACGCGCTCGGAAAAAGGGGTTTGCTGTATTTGTTAGCTGAGCCTCTCTATATATATATATATAAATTGTTTATTATTACTTCAAGTAATCAAGGATATTTCAAGTAATGCTTAAACGTTTCAGTTGATGATTTTAAAGGCGTTATGTGACTTTCTAACTTCGACCACACCTGTTCCAAAACCCCGCCCTCCAAAGAATGGCAGCCAATCAGACTTTACAAAACCTGAACACAGATAATGATTGGCAGGAAAAACGCGGGCAGTTCTCACCGCTCTTCTGAGGACATCTGTGAGGTAATAGAAACGCCTTATACTCGATAAATGTAGTCATTAATACGTA
>NW_015510478.1:10692-12052 GCF_001515645.1 Sinocyclocheilus grahami
AAGTGTGTGATTATCATCTCGGCTCCGCCCACTAGATGATGATGTCATACGAGAGCTCCGTCAGGCCTATCAGGTGACACGTCTATCTCTGGACGGGGTTTATCACGGTCTCAACTTATAATGGTGCAGTGAGAGTGTTTGCTGATTTGGCTGCCAACATGTCAGTGTGTGTGCATGGATATGTTTATGTTGGAGATGAAACGGATTGGTTTGTGTGGCTTGAATTCTGTGGTTTACCAGTCAGTCGGTTTACTATATTCTGTTCTATTTTTATGCTTTTTTATTTGATCAAATTATTGAATGTATATGGAGCTTACATATTTATGTCTGCGGTCTGCTCAGTGTGTTTCATCATCAGGGAAATTTTTGACACTGCAAGTCTGTGTGTGTGTTGTGTTCTTGTGTGTGTATCAGCTCAAGCATCCAATGGTTTTGGAGGAGAAAGTTGTTGTGGTAATAATGAAACTCCTCTGAGATGACTTTCTCATACTTGAGACCTTTCTTTGGTAGATTCCACTGATGAAAGTGTGCAGATTTTTTGTGTTCCTCATAGATTTGTCTCATGACGAATGGCTGCTGGATGCCAACTTTCCTTTTCAACATCTGTTGGCTGCCAATTACAGCTTGTGTTGTTTTGCCTCGTCTAAGCTGAAGGAGCCATTTGACTGATTCTGAATACTTTCTTGCATTGCTATACTATACCAAACCTAAATACTTAAACGGGCGAGTTACATTCGAGTGTCTGTGCCGTTACACTGGGTGTGACAATCATAAAACTAGCTGTAAATAATAATATTGAGTTTAACTAGCTAGTAGCTGCTCTGAAACCTCACAATTTCTAGCACATTTCAAAATAGACATAAATTATTACAATATTTATTACTGTCAGGATTTAAAAACAGTAAAGTAAAAGAGTGTTTTTTTTTAATGAACAACATGGTAAACATCCAGTTGAGAACAACAAAGAAAACTAATAAAAAAGGGTATATCAACAGTTCCATGTGTACCAAATATCATACAATATAATAAAAATATACAAAGTATAAAAAAAAAATCAAAAATAGAGATTCAAGGCTTTTCCATTTTTTTATATATATAGTATGATATTTGGCACACATGGACTGTTGAACTGTTGAAATACCCTTCTTTTATTAGTTTTCTTTCTTGTTCAAAACTGGATGTTTACCATGTTATTCATATAAAATAAAAAACACTGTTTCTGAGATACAGTGTTTATATATATATATTAGGGTTGTGATGGTGATTTTCCCACCGGTTAATTGACGTGTGACAACACCGGTAATACACCGTGGGGGCGGGGGCGGGGGCGTTCCCTCTTTTCCTCACTTTCCTTCGCTTT
>NW_015510479.1:0-1123 GCF_001515645.1 Sinocyclocheilus grahami
ATTTTTTAAGAAAAAAAAAAAAAAAAAAAAAAATCACAACTTTTTAAAGCTCCTGCCCTCAGACTGTAACTCAATATTGATTAAAATATGCAAGAAAATCTTTAAGTTCAATATATTTGACAGATATATAAAATAAAGCACCAAAGTCATTCTTTGCACATTTCTATTAATAATCCCCTTTGAAAGCTCATGTCTGGAAACAATGAAGGAGTCATAAGTCAAGTTCAGATCCCAGAGGTTTCTATTTTATTGGTTTCGCATCACAAACTGTGAACGAGCTCAAGATACAGAGTTCAATGACTTACGAGAAGTGCGACTTTAAACAGCGAAGCACGGTAGAGTCAAACAAGCTAAGAGGTTTTTCTGCTTAAATAACTGGACACACAGGTTGACCAGTCAGTCAAACAACATAAAATAGAGTCTGAAGGCCTATGAGGAAATAAACGCTCATACAGCAAAAAAAGGAAAAGATGGACAAAGTATTTAGCTGCTCTCTTTGCCAAGTGTGAGCTTGTCGAACATGTACTCGGCCATGCCGTTCTGGGGGGCGCCCATGCGGCGCAGGTTGGTCACCCAGTCGCCCAGTTCTTTGATGGACTTCACCTGCTCGTCCAAGTAGTGCGTCTCAATTAAATCGCACATCTGTAAGAAACAAGAAGAATGAGTTGGGAATAGGTTTTGTTTGTTAATGAGATTGCATTCGTATCAGTGGCTGCACACTCACATGAGGGTCGTTGTGCTGAGAGGCCAGCTTATGCAGCTCCAGGAGGGAGTGATTGACGCTCTTCTCCAGCTGCAGGGCGCATTCGAGAGCTTCCACACCGCTTCCCCACTCATCCTTCTCTGGTTTCTGTCAAACACAAAAGTTAATAATAACAACCCTTCTTCCAGTCCATCCCATGTTGTCCTCTCACATCAAAAACAACATATTTGTTTAGAACCGTTTTTGCTTGTACATGGTGCTTGATCGGAGCATATTTCTCTCCCGATTCAGACGAGACTATTTTACTGGAGAAATAAATATTGTGGATAGTTATTGTGCACTCATATTTTAGATGGAAACTAAAACACTGCACTGTAGTGGATTATTGTGATGTTTTTATCAGCTGTTTGGACTCTCATT
>NW_015510479.1:4953-5698 GCF_001515645.1 Sinocyclocheilus grahami
AAATAGGAGACTTAATGGCGTGGCGGGTAACGTTAACGTATTTGAGGACACTGCATCCATTCAAATGCATGACAATTTGGTAAACGAAGCGAATTCGTGGTTTTAGTTGATCGGATTAGTTTTTCCCAGCAGAACTTAATCGATAAAAACAAACAAACAAAGATGGCGCCCCTGCGTATCGTTTGCTAGTGATAGACGCCGCGGTCTCTATGCAACCGAGGTATTCATCTATCTAAACAAAAACAAACACTTTGAATTGAATATGTGTTGATATGATAGCAAACTTACCTTCGGTTTTACGGCTTTTCTGATGTTATTCGCACGGATAGTCAACGACGCTGGTTCGCGTAGAATTGTTTTTTTCTTTTTAAGCAAGCGTCTTTAAATCTAATTTTCGATTTTGATCGAAAACAAACTGAGTTGATTGATGGAAAAGGCGAAAAGACAGAAGATCGGTTGCCGTTCAAGCACTGTTGAAGCAGGTAACCTTCAGTCTGTCCTCGAGGCTGTAACGATATGAATGCGTGCTCTGTGGCGCAGGAGCGTTTGTGTAACGTACAACAGAGTATTTGTACGCATGACGCATGACGCAAGACGCACAGCGTGCAGGATCCGCCCCAAGATGAAACAAGGCAAGACAAATGTAAAAATAAATAATAACTAGCCTAAATAAATAATAATATTAGATAATAATATCATATAATATAAATATAATTATATAAAATAAATAACTACAAAAGTCTCT
>NW_015510479.1:9626-10221 GCF_001515645.1 Sinocyclocheilus grahami
ATCCCCTCCCAATGCAACAGACTCGTCCCCGAGTCATACTGAAGCTATCTCATAATTCTGTGTCCACCCAGGAGGACGTCGCTCTCGTACTGGGCGCTGCAACACTGTAGAGCCATTCTGTAGTCCATCCTGATCCTTCTCTTGTATATCAGGCTCTTGGACAGGCCGTTGTCTAGGGCCAGCAGACACTAATGCTGATCCTTTCCTTGGTCCTTCCAAATTAAGAGGGAGCACTGGTGCCCTTTGATGAACCCAACTGGCCCCCAGAGGGACCGCTGACTGATGCTCTAACTGGTCAGCCAGCCTCTGACTTGTACACAAGGATTCAGCTCCCTCCTGTGGTAGGACCAAGGGTCCTGATGTTTCTGAGAGAGAAGAAAGTACATATGGTTTGAGTATGTTATAATGTACCACTACCTCAGGACCCCCCTCTGCTAACACCACACAATACAAGATATGATATATACAGATATGCGTTCGAAAATTTTATAAGGGCCCCTGTAACGCCTTTGTAACTTTGGATAAATACCTTTTTTCTTGACCTTATTCTGTACCCATACCATTTCCCCCACAGAATAGAACTGCAAATTAGCCC
>NW_015510480.1:0-2584 GCF_001515645.1 Sinocyclocheilus grahami
GGTCAGTGATTCAGATCAGTGATTCAGATCAGTGATTCAGATCAGAGATTCAGTTAAGTAATTTAGGTCAGAGATTCAGATCAGAGATGAACAAGCGTCTGTTTCAGAGATTGCAATAATAAAAACATGCTTACTTGAGTTTTGCATTGTATTTAATTTTCTGCATCATTAATGTCAGTGAGCATTTATTGTTTGTTTGTTTTTTTTAAATCAGTGCTTCTTTTACATTGTATTGGTGGCCTTACAAATTGTAAGATTTTTACATGCAAAAAATGTCAAAAAAAATCCTAAACCTACTCAAACATCAAAAATGGATTATTACTACAAAACTGCAGACCCACCAATATGCACAAACATTGACATGACAAAGTCTGAAAATTTAAATTATTTTACGATGCAATTTATTGAAACAATATATTGTATAATTATAATTATTATAATTCTCTTAATTCCTAATCTTTTTTAAATTCCTATTTTCTTAATCTTAAGTTTTCAGATTTCATAAGTGACCCTGCAGCACATAAGCAGTGTTAAGTCAGTGTTAAGTCCAGATTTTCAAATAGTTGTATCTCAGCCAAATATTATCCGATCCTAACAAACCATACATCAATGGAAAGCTATTTATTCAGCTTTTAGCTGATGCATAAATCTCAATTTTAAAAAAATGGACCCTAATGACTGGTTTTGTGCTCCAGGGTCACATTTTATTTTTACTTCTTATTTTTATTCCTATCTATCAATATAATATATTCGTATCAAGCATTTCACTACACGTCGTACTGTGTATGTCTGCGTATGCAATGTTACCAATTAAACTTGAAACAATTTTTATAAATTAAAAAAAAAAAAAAGTACAGTGCAATTTTAGTTTAACCCTCTCGGCACTGTGATCATGTGTGTCTTTAAGTGTAAGTGAGCCTCATCTGGTGTGTTTTGTAGTTTTGTGCATGCTCTCGCGTTACCTTGAGAAGACTGATCCCGCTGCCCATGTTTGGGACGGTGAAATGTTCATCATCGTCGAAATGAATGTCCCCGAGGAACCAGGCATGAGCGAACTCTCGTCCCGCGCCGTCAAACCGCTGAGAGCAGCCTAGATGACGACCTGCAGGGGGCAGCAGAGGGTTCGGTGATGATCGCGCTAGGGGCCGTTCATTCATTTTTGCTTTGAAAAATTTTAATTATTTCAAATTATGTCTCTTATTTTAATGCTGTTAATGTTGAACTGACCTGTCCCGAAGCCCAGTCGGATGTCGATGTCCTCCAGAGGCGAGTGAGTGTCCTCCACGAACTGCAGCGGAGAGACTTCGCTCCACATGCGGAAGGCCAGTCTGAAGATGTACTTCTGCTCGTCAATGGACAGCTGACTGCTGTAACCTTCTCCCATCAGACGCCACTTCAGGAGGCTCTTAGAGAAGGCCATGTGTCCCGTCCAGGCGCTTGCGTCTCTCCTCCTCCTGCTCCTCAGAAGCGCCGCCAGGTGACGCTGTTTCCGCACATGAGGTTCAGTATTATTGGCTGCATCACTGGCATTCACTGCAGCATCAGTGTGAGTGTGTGTTGTGGTGCTGTTGGACTCGAACACTTGTTCGGGAGACTCTAGCTCCTCATCCCGGTCCGGGACGCCACACCTGGGTTTATTCATGGCTGCTTTGGTGGCGTCATCAAACACACCTGTGACGGGCAGACCGGACACCTGCTGGAACTCCTTCAGGGCCGAGATGAACCGGAGATCAGGGCTGCCGGATCTGGACACGGTTCCTCCCTCCTGAAGGTCCAGAGAGAGACTGACCTCCGTCTCACCCGCTGGGAACGAAGGCTCATCGCCGTCTGTGGCCTTTATGAAGCCGTACTTAGACAGAAACCGCTGGAGCAATGCAGAAACAGCCAGAGATCAATATGTTTGTCAAGAATCAACACCGAGTAGAATATACACTTGAATATAATTACATGATTTTACATGCATAAATGTAAATACAATTATAATATGGAATGGATGGACGGACGGACGGACGGACAGACAGATAGATATACCGACAGACAGACAGATAGATAGATTGACATACAGGCAGACAGACAGATAGACAGTAGACAGATGGATGGATGGATGGACAGATAGATAGACAGATATACAGTAGACAAACAGATAGATAGACAAATAGATAGATAGATAGACATACAGACAGACAGATAGACAGACGGACAGACGGACAGATAGATAGACAGATAGACAGTAGACAGACAGACAGACATACCAACAGATAGACAGATATACAGTAGACAGACAGATAGATATACAGTAGACAGACAGATGGATGGATGGATGGACGGACGGACGGACAGATAGATAGATAGATAGACATACAGACGGACAGATAGACGGACGGACGGACGGACGGACAGATAGATAGATAGATATACAGTAGACAGACAGACAGACAGACAGACAGATAGATAGATATACAGTAGACAGACAGATAGACAGATGACAGACAGATAGACAGATAGACAGTAGACGGACGGACGGATGGATGGATAGATGGATAGATAGATAGAGACCTGTGCAGTGTCGGTGTCGGTGATGAGT
>NW_015510480.1:2602-3358 GCF_001515645.1 Sinocyclocheilus grahami
GATAGATAGATAGAGACCTGTGCAGTGTCGGTGTCGGTGATGAGTTCCGCCTGTCGGATGTCGTTCATCGCATCGGAGTGATCTCTGCTGTGGAAGACTTTCTCCGCGCTGATGATGAAGATGACGGTCCGGAGGATGAAGATCAGCCGGATCACAGCCAGCATCGTTAAAGCTCCGCTGCGCGTCTGTCCCGCACTGAGTGAGCGAGCGTCAACCCCACGCGCTTTATAGCGACGCGCTCGCGCTCGCGCCTCTGTGAGAAACAGCCGGGTTATTTCGCCATAAAAACAAGCGAAGCAGAGACAGACTGACAGACAGGTGAATAAAGCTGCTCACCTGAAGCCACGCGACTCACACCTGCCTGAGAAACACGCTCACCTGTGTCATCATCACACCTGCGCTCACCTGCACCACTGATGCGCCTGGTCTCAGCCGTATAACACATTTTAAACATTAATAAATAAACATGTAAATGTAATTTAAGCTCATTTTAAAGTTATTTAAAACTCTGCCATCAACATTAAGTATATACACTTTTATTTATCATTTAAATTTCTGCTCATCAACACGTAGTAAGAATATACACTTGAAAATAATATTATTTAAATAAAATTAAAATAATTATATTAAATCAAATATATTATTAAAATTTATTTAAAAAAATTATTAAATGTAATTTAAAATGTAAAAATTTTTTTGCTCATCAACGCTGAGAATATACAGTGGGTACGGAAAGTATTCAGACCCCCTTAAATT
>NW_015510480.1:9065-9922 GCF_001515645.1 Sinocyclocheilus grahami
AAAATTATTAAAAGTGGCGAGATAACTGTGAGCACTTACTTTTTTTCCTCATACACACCGTTGCATTTATATTTGCATGCGTGCATTTGACAGAGGCTTTTATCATTGCATCCAAGCTACACTTTTTTTTCTTTCAGATGTAGAAACTTATAAAACAGGGGTTTACATGCCTTTCCTGGGAATCGAACCCATGACTTTGCAGTTGCTTGCGCTGAAATACTGCTTTAAAGCAGCACTATGTAACTTATGGCGCCCTAGCGGTTAATAAACAGAACTGCACACATCCCGCGGAAGAACATTCCAACCGGATCTACTTCTCTAAGTGTATGTCTATGGCGATTCACGCAGGTGTGTGTTACTCCGCAGCGGTGACCAGGCTACAATAGTCCGAATATAAGCACTTATTATAAGTGTACCGGAGTGATTCGGAAAAAGACAAAAACGCGGTTTGGAAGATGAATTCATGATGCACTCGCTCATTATATGCATTTTGCAAATTTTGAACATTGAAAAAGTTACATAGCGCTGCTTTAATGTTTGAGAATTTGAGAACCCCTGTTTTATAAGTTTCTACATCTGAAAGATTATTAACACTTCTGAAATGATCGCGCCACACTAAAACTAATAACTCATATTATACTAATAATTCATATTATAACTTATACTGTAGTTCAATATAGTTAACTGAAACTAAAACTGAAACTAAAATTAAAACCATTAAAAGAACATTTTTGTTACTTGGGGAAAAAAAACCGTTAACTGAAACTAAAATATAAAAAACATTTTTATTTCAGCTAGCTGCCATTGCGACATTCCTCATTTTAATTTGGTTTCATTTTAAAATGAACTAAAACTGA
>NW_015510480.1:10588-12046 GCF_001515645.1 Sinocyclocheilus grahami
TTTTGAAAAGGTACCGTCCCAGTGACAACTTTTGTACCTTTTTTTCTGAGAGTGCAGTCGTTCATTACAAATCCCATATGGAAGAGTTACTCTTTTGTGAAAATGTAATGTTGTGACATTGTAACAAAGAAATCACGCATCACTCATCAACTACAAAACAAAAGCCACTGCAAAGGCTGTGAGCATCTGCTGATCCAGACTCACTGTGTCTGTGTCTCTGAGAGTCTAAGCAGCTCTTCACGGCCTCCACGGCTCTGGGACTGCTGAAGATCAGGCCTCCAAACCTCTCGGGCTCAAAGAGCTGGTGTTTCCCCAACAGAAGGACACAGAGTTCATATCGAACAAACCACAACAACACCTGGACACTTCAGAAGCGGGCTTCCACACTCACCCGCTCGGAGAGCTCGTTTAGAGACACAGATCTGAAGGACAGAGCCGGAATCAAAGCAGCCGTGTGTCCACAAGAGGCCAATTCCTGGAAGAAACAGCCACATTGTTACCAGTGTTGCCAACTCATGTCCAGGGGAAGCTGCTAAAGGAAGGCTGATTTGTTGCTAAAAGTTGCTCAATAATGTCACTGCGCCATGACGTCATTACGTGTTCGTAAAATAATATAAATGCATATTAAAATGTAAATAACCATTTCTATTACATTTATTTTTTGTCAGCTAGTAAATAACTAAAACTACACATTCTGAACAATTATATTTTTAAGTGGTTAGTTAGTATGTTACACGCTAAGACAAGCTACTATGTTATAATGAAGCATCTTTCCACTGCATTTTTAATTACACATTGTAATTTGTGTTTTCAGGTTACAACGGTTAATAGATAATGCCCTGGAAAATTACTAGTACCTTTTCTATTTTTGTAGATTTTTTTCTCACTAGCTGATCAACAACCGCAAGTACAAGCTACTAACAAAGTGTAACATAAATGAACAGCTATGCAATAGAATTATTAAACTGAACTGAAAATAGCAGCTAACTTAATTCACGTGAGGTGTGTACTGCTAGGCATCTTTGGATTTCTCTTTTTGTGTAATTTAGATTTTTTTTTTATCCTTTGAGTCAAAGTTGCTAAATTAATTTTAAAATAGCTACATTTGTTGCCAGGTGCTTCTGGAAGAAAAAGCTGCTACATTTAGCAACAAAGTTACACTTCCTGTGAGTTTAAACCCAGCACTGAATCAGCTTTACCTTCATATAAGGGTCTGCTTCATCTCCACTGTCTCGTGGCTCTTTCAGAAGAAGCACTTTCATTTCTGCAGGCATCTATAACCACTGAAACACACTTTAATAATAATAATAACGCCAGAGGGAGGTCCTGCTGAATGACCCTTCAGTCAAACGAATACCAGCATTTGATGCAACAACGCCCATCAGAATCCACATCTGCCACACACTGATAACAAGCACAGCACACAAACTGAAGGATAGGTGCTTGCTTCTGCTTCTG
>NW_015510481.1:0-1104 GCF_001515645.1 Sinocyclocheilus grahami
GTTTTCAAGATCCTTGGGGCTTGTAGGTTTTCATGTGTTCATTAAAGAAACAGCAAAGTAAAACTTGTACGTGTTGTTTTTACTATTAGTGGCAGGGATGGAAAAAAACAAAATACTCCAAAAGACATTTAGGCTACATTTTATTTTAGTGTCCTTATTAAGTACTGAGTCATATTAAATAACTACATGTACTCACTATATGGTTAGGGTTTGGTTTAGGGTTAGCTGCATGTAAGTATGCACAATTTATTGTTATTAACAAATTAGTAAAATACACTGTACACCATAAAAAAGTGAATGTTTTAGTGTCATTTATTTGTTTATTTATTTATTTACGTATGCATGCATTTTCAGCTGGAAAAAAAATGCATCATCAACTGGTTTTAAGTCAAAATATTAGTTAATACTGCTGAATCTACCAAATATGTTGATTTATACTAACACAACTATTTGTGGGTTAAATCAAGTCGAAATGAAGGTAACAGTTGCTGATGACCAGTTTTTGAATAAAGTAATTATGAATTAATTGTCCGACATGGTTTGACAGATTCTAGTTTACTACGAAGAGAGAGCAGTGTTAAACTGTGAAATTCAGTGAAACTAAACAAACTGAGCTCCAGGCATCTCTCTTGTCTCTGATATTGATGAATGTGAAGTGGCTGCAGGTGTGTGCTGTCTCTGTCTGCCACATGCAGTTGTTTGGACGCTGTCCAGGGTGCTGAGTCCATGCAGCTGAATGTCAGATAGAGGTCTCAGCTGCACAGTCTCTGTGTCACTGGTGCAGAAACAGAGACAGGGATGGAGGATGATTGTCCTTGAGCACTATAAAGACATCCTGATGACATTTCAGGTTCTGATTCTCTGCTTGTCTATACTTTCTACTTCTTGTGCTTCAGTGCTTTGCCCAGGTCATAGCCACTGTTACACAACACAAATCAGTGACATTAACATATACACTTGAGTCCAACATCTGAGACTGGGCTGAACTGAAAGAGCTAATAAGTATGCTAACAACGGGACTGTGGTGCAAGGAGATATTGAGAATGTCAGGCGGGTCATTCCTATTATGCAGGACCTTTTGAACTCTGTAACTTTTTTTTTTTT
>NW_015510481.1:1206-3958 GCF_001515645.1 Sinocyclocheilus grahami
AGAAAGAAAGAAAGAAAGAAAGAAAGAAAGAAAAACTTTTCAATTAGCAAAATACTTGTCAATTACAAAAATAGCAGCATTTATTCAAATCAAAGTAGAGAAAAGCATTTCAAACTCACCCCTGTGTTTACCCGTGACACTGTGATTAAAAGGAAGCTAATGGTTTTTCTAAGTTTATTTCTCTATGCCTTCAAAACAATTATCACAGCTATCTGAACACTTTGTAATTTTCCTTAATGGAAGTTAAGGAAATTATATTTAGATTTCATGCTCAGATCAAATTAAATCTAGAAATATCTCATTACACAAATGTACCAAATTAAAGATCATTGCTTTCAAAATATTCAAATGCACATGTAACGCATGTAAAGCATAATGCAATAACTGCATATAAAGTACTAAGTATTACTCTATAAATGTAATAAAATGCTCATTATTTCATTACAACTTAATCAAATCTTGAGTTCATCATGTAAGAAAAGTTTAAATGTATCTCTATGTATAAATCATTTAACTACTTGATTTGTTCATTTGTAAATGGTATTTCTGACATCACTAATAACATGATTCTGGACACTAATAACACACTGCAGGTTTTCAGTGAAGTTCTCAGAGTGAAAGCAGTGACTCGTGGCTTCAAAAGTTGGTTGTTGTCTGACCTCTAGTGTCTGTAAGATGAGTTACAGTATGAAAATAAGAACCAATAAAAAGACAGGAAAGTAAAGGCATTTAGTCCTGTTCCAGTCCATATCACAAGTTTGTTTTATGTTTGTTCTGAGAATCAACATGTCTTTCCTTTCCAGAATTACTCCACAACTCGTAACATTAGAATCATCATTTCAACAAAATGATATTTCAAGTTAAATCAAAGTGTGTACATTAGAGTGCCACCTGCATCAGGCTGAAGTGCGTCTACAGTTCAAATGTAAAACTTACAAGAGGTTACTTATAAGCTACAACCCAGAGATGTTTCAGCACCACCAAATAAGTCTAGTTTATTTTTAAATGTATATATATTTTTATAACAAAGCAATAAAAAGAGAGGAAAATGTGGGTAGTGCTTAAATCACTGAGTGCACCTCAAACAGTCGGTAATAAAGAACAAATGAGTAGTTTTATGTGGTTATGTTTGATTTAATATCGGCCTACACAGCTCTGCGCCCTGCTGATTTTACACAGATAATCCATTTTTTTTTTTTTTTTTTTAGAAATGACAACAAAATGAAGCAGTTTTTACATAAAATTAGGTAAATATATTGGATATTAAATGATTGTGTTAAACATGTTTCACAGCTGTTACTTGGTTTACTTGGATTAAATTTACAATTTTGAATTGATTAAATATTATTACCATTTTGT
Source organism: Sinocyclocheilus grahami (assembly GCF_001515645.1). Lineage (NCBI taxonomy): Eukaryota > Metazoa > Chordata > Actinopteri > Cypriniformes > Cyprinidae > Sinocyclocheilus > Sinocyclocheilus grahami. The sequence continues at coordinate 2,566 of NW_015510481.1, forward strand.
TTCTGAATATCTGAGATGGTGCCCCCTTTAGAGTTGGTGCTCTATGCAAACTTCTGCAGGTCTTCAGGACATCTTACCATAGACTGCACAGCAAAGAAGTCAGCATTAGGTGAAAGCCCTTCAGATCATCAAGGTTACAGGCCAGCTGTAGCTGTTCTTACCAGAGGCTGGAGAGACATTAGACCTCCAGCACATAAAAACACCCAGACCTCCTAGAGATTGTATGGAAGTGTTAGAGAGAAACATCACAGACCCTTCATGTGGGCCTGACCTAAGTGCCAGTGCTTTTCCACAAGAATCAGATATTTCATCCCCAAAGGGTCAAATCAGTTTCATTATGGGGATGCACCTATCGTATCTTCTTTTCTCAAATAACATGTCTTAGCTTTTCTGCTTTGTCTCTTTTCCAGATTGTTGTTCAAGTATATACACTCAAATAAATAATAAAATGTAACTTTTTTTAGTAACTTACAGGGCCACTTTGCAGTGGTTTTTATTAACCAGCTCCTATGTCATTTACAGAAATACTTACTCATTTAATCATTTCCTTGCTTGCATCACCAGACTCCATCACCAGTACCGGCTGTCAATCATCTTTTCATCAGGAACTGTTCGCAGCTCACACACAAACACACACTGCTTGTCTGCTGTTGTTCACTTTGATTACAGACCCTATTTACAGTGCCTGGACTGGTTTGCTCTGTTGTTTCATTGTTCCCTCTGTGTTTACTGTGTTCCTGTGATAAGGTAAGGACTGGTATTACTTGTGTTCATCATGCAGTGTTTCTTTGAGCTGCATCGGCTCACCTGTTTATCTTCACTGTTGCACTTACCTGTGAAATCCATGACAGAATCCATGACCTCGCATCCATGACAGAATGAACTCAGCGGGGTTTTCACATTTCACTCCCAAAGACTGTCTGTGATAAAATGGCCACATCTTGGAGGAGTATGTGGAGTTTAGCCAAACACAATTCATGCTGGAATGAAGAAAGTGCATCTTCTGCAGCAGGACTGATGACATTCTCAGCCAGATGCTGCTACTGGTGGGATTTATTGATTACACCCTCTCGGTTTGTGGATTATTTTACATCTTGAGTGTGATGGAGGAGCATATCACCAGCTCACTCTTCCCAGTGCCATCATCATCAGTTCTGAAGCTGTGATCATCCAGCACCAAACTTTATATTCCTTCAGCTGCTTACTTACATTTGGAACGCTCCTACAAGGGCGCAAAGGCCCTACAAGTGCCCTTCAAGGGCACACAAGCTAGGTTTGGACTTTGCCTGATGCACAGGAGTCAGATTTTGATAGCACACTGGAAATAAGATTACCCTGCAGCATAGACTGTATAATGGCGCTTTTCCACTGCATGGTACGGCACGGTACGGCT
>NW_015510481.1:4393-8021 GCF_001515645.1 Sinocyclocheilus grahami
GCCGAGTCGTACCACGCAGTGGAAAAGCGCCATAAGAAACATGGATGTAGTGTCCGTGACATCACCTGTAGGTTTCTGAAGAGCGTTTTTTTAAGCTCAAAGTGGGCGGAGCCGGCCGTCGCCATATTGGCAGCGCGTCACCGCGTGTCACTCCCGGATAATCGAAAATGGGCAAAGAGGCGGGAGCTGGTTGCTGATACCACGCCCACCTAGCTCGACGGTGGTGACAGCAGCGGCAATCCACCTGTCACTCAAGTGGCCACGCCCTTAATTATGCAGAACTTTAAGGCTTAATATAATTTAAACGGATGAGTTATAAAAACATTCACCCCCCTCACAGTTGTCATATCATTTTTTTCTGCTGTAAAGTTGGGCATTTTAACATGGGGAGTCTATGGGACTGACTCCCTTTTGGAGCCAGCCTCTAGCGGCCAGTCGATGAATTGCAGTTTTAGTCACTTTCGTGTTGGTTTGCATGAGAGAGACCGGAAGGTTGCCGCTTGCCCAGCAGGCACCAATCCAGAAGCCAGAAACATTTGTGGAAAAGCCTAATCTAGTAATCAATGATTTCAAAAACCTGTTGCTGTGTCTGAACACAAACTCCAAGGCTTTTACGCCCCAGACTAGATATGTGTCCGTATTTCATATTACTCCACAGTTTATCGTGTCACGGTGTTGTTACCATGGACGGACACTTCAAAATACAGTGAATAATTATAGATAACTTCATAACATACTTACTTTAATTTCTGTGAACTCTGTGAAGCTTCATTTCCATCAATAGTCGATATTCAGAATGCAACTCTTGTTTATGGCCTGTTTAACTTGCCCACTGTGCCTTTGGTGACTGTATGTAAGAGTGTACACAAAACTTACAGTGAGAGTTCTGGTGAGGACTGCTTACGACTTGAGGTGTGAAAAAGTCATCTCTGAAAATGTGCATTAGAGAACTTAATAATTGATTAGGATGACTGTAATAATCAATGTGTTACAGAGGCCAACTTAGATTATATGTGTGTAACCACACTGCTGAATATGCAAGGGAAAATGCACGTATGCTAAATTAAGACCATGCTGCCCAGTTCAGATGTATGCATTGTTCATAAAGGTGTCAATTTACACTAAGCTGAATTTTGTTTTCATCCCATTGCAATTGCAATATTTATGCATATAGTGTACAAATATTTGGAAAATATATACTGTGCTGTAACACGTTTTTGTTTATTATGTGTTATGCAAGACATAATGCGGAGTCAGCTTGGTACTATTTGCAAAAAAACCCTGACAGTGCACTTCAGGTACTTAAAAAAAAAAGAGGCTCAGAATAATCCCTAAAGGGTGTGTATTAGTACTTTAGAGTAATATGTACTCTTATGGTACTATTATGAACACTTTAAAGGATTTGTAACACTTTCTATGAAGCCCGTATTTATAATACATTATAAGGGTATTCTTAAGGCATTATAATGAATGCATAATGCATTATAAAAAAACTTATAATATGTTGTATTATCTCATGAATATTCATAAATAACAGTTTTAATATATTATAATATTTACTTATTTGTGGTTATAGCTTTTAAGAGTATGATGATTTATAACACAATGAACATGCTGCATTCACTTTTACAATGGATTATATTTCTCATAGTTATAATGTATTATAAGTCTCATATCTTGCCATTTTTCTTATGCTACTTTACTTAAAGTAGCAGTAATAATAATAATAATATTTTTTTTTCTCTCAAACAGCCATAAGATCAGATATCAGATCAGATGAATGTGTAATATGACAAATTTGCTTTGACCTATTTTTATTGTAATATCAGTTTGATTATTTTGATGAGACCCTTTAAACAGCTGTTGACTGTCAACTAGCGGTCATTAGAGTATTAGTATGTCTGCTACTGTAAATATTTGCTAACACTTTATTTTGATGGTCAACCAACAGATAAACTGACTATAAGTGTCTTTGCAAGTACGTCAACTTATTCTACCATACTAGATTCTACCATTCTTGAGCATACTAATACTCTAATGAGAGTTAGTTGGCATGTAGTTGCAAAGTTGCTTATAGTCATTTGAATAAGGGGACCATCAAAATAAAATGTAACCATATAAAACATTGCATTTTTTTCAGTTGGAGTATAAAGCTCACATCAATTAATTAACATTAGCTCCACAGGAAACACTCAAATAACACTCAACATCTAACCACTCACAAGCTGTCATGTCATTCAAGATTTTTACGTCTATCTTTCTTCAGTCGAAAAGAAATGAAGGTTTTTGATGAAAACATTACAGGATTAGTCTCCTTATAGTGGACTTCAACAGCTACCAAGCAGTTGAAGGTCAAATTTACAGTTTCAGTGCAGCTTCAAAAGGCTCTACACAATCCCAGACGAGGAATAAGGGTCTTATCTCCCTCATCTTTTTCTGTTTCAGTGCAATGCAAGATGGCGTCAGATGTGTAAATGGACCATGTACAGTATTAAACAATATTTAGTTGTTCATTTTGCAGCTTTCAAAGGAGCACTGTCTCAGTTACTCACACAAAAAAAGATAATTACGAATATAAAGAATACAGAGAATATAAAGAATCTATGTTTCTAAGTAATTCTTTTCTAAGAAGTAGGTATTGAACATCACTGTGCCTGTATGATAGATGCCAGTGGAAAACTATCCTGGGAAGAGACGGGGGGGGGGGGGAAAATTGTGGGGGGGGGGGGGGGGGAAGATATGTGCAGTTATGTTCACAGAACGGGGAAAAAAAATAAAAAATTATAGGAGAATGAAGTAATGGTTGTAAAAACATGTTTAACGTGATCAGTCATTTAATCTCTAATATATTTACCTAATTTTATGTAAAAAACTGCTTCATTTTTGTTGTCATTTAAAAAAACTAAAACCTGAGTGAAATCAGCAGGGAGCAGAGCTGTGTAGGCTCATATTAAATCAAACAGTAGATAGCAACAAACATAGCAACACATAACTACTTCTTTGCTTTTTATTACTGACTGTTTGCTTAAAGGTGCACTCAGTATTTTAAGCACGACTCACATTCTTCCCTCTTTTTAATGTTTTGCTTTTAAAATTGCTTTTAAAATGCTGATAATATCATATGGCAGATGTCTTGGCCTTATACTGGCACCCAGTGTCACAGATGCAGCATCATGTCAACTTTTAAGAATAAAAAAAAGAAAAAAAAAATCAGTTCAATATGTTCTGTAAAAATGCATATGTGACTGCTGTATATAAATAGTTTTACCACTGAATCCCTAACAGTTATTAATAATTGGGTGCACATTGATAGCTCACATGTCAAATTTAAATTTTGATAATAAGAATGTGTGACTAAATTAGCTATGCATTAATCATGATTTAATCATAATTTGATAATCAATTCATTCATTTATATCACAAAGTAATTCTTTCATGAAAGAAAAGCTTATCAGCCATGCATGCAATGTGTCAGCCTATATTAAGTCATTTAATTTCAAGTTGTGATTATGTATGCTTATTACTACTATTATTAGTACTACTACTACTACTACTACTGCTGCTGCTGCTGCTGCTGCTGTTGCTGCTACTACTACTACTACTACTACTACTACTACTACTAATAATA
>NW_015510481.1:8790-9346 GCF_001515645.1 Sinocyclocheilus grahami
CTACTACTACTACTACTACTACTGCTTCTACTGCTCCTACTACTACTACAACTACTCCTACTACTACTACTTTTAAATGAAAAGAGGCAGAGTCAAGCACGGCTCTTAATAGGAGTCAACATAGAGGAAGTTTTCATAGTTATGTACTGCATTTTACAGGTAAGTACAGCTTATGTTAACTCTTCTTTGTCACCAGATGGAGCCATCGACTTACTTTAATTCAGTTCAGTTCGGTCTTTATTTCAGCACCAACACCAAACACCATTTTTAGGATGGAAATTAAAAACTGTAAACATTACACTGTATTTAGTAGAAAATGTAGATTTAAATATATGCATATTTTCCCATCCTGTTTATTCTATTTATAGAGAAATGTGTTCATACCCGTATCTCTGTGGCAGCAGTATTCACATTGAGGAAAGGTGTCTTAGACGCTGTTGTGTCAGATACTGTCAACAGTTCTAGTAAAATACCTGCAAGCTAAAGACCTTGATATATAACTTGGAACAGGTCACCAGCAGTACGACATGTTCTTAGGGATCACAGTGACAAAAAA
>NW_015510481.1:9356-9850 GCF_001515645.1 Sinocyclocheilus grahami
CTACTACTACTACTGCTGCTGCTGCTGCTGCTTCTACTGCTTCTATTACTACTACTACTGCTGCTTCTTCTTCTACTACAACTGCTTCTACTACTACTACTGCTTCTACTACTACTATTGCTTCTACTACTACTACTACTACTACTACTACTGCTGCTGCTGCTGCTTCTACTGCTTCTACTACTACTACTGCTGCTGCTGCTTCTACTGCTTCTACTACTACTACTAGTACTGCTGCTGCTGCTTCTAGTGCTTCTACTACTACTGCTGCTTCTACTGCTTCTATTACTACTACTACTACTGCTTCTTCTTCTACTACTACTAATACTGCTTCTTCTTCTTCTACTACTACTACTACTACTACTGCTGCTGCTGCTTCTACTGCTTCTACTACTAATACTACTACTACTGCTGCTGCTTCTTCTTCTACGACTACTAATACTACTACTACTGCTTCTACTACTACTACTGCTTCTACTACTACTATTGCTTCT
>NW_015510481.1:11443-12054 GCF_001515645.1 Sinocyclocheilus grahami
ACCGGCCGTGCGATGCTGTCTGGGTTTGTGAAGGTAATTCAGGGGGCAATCTGATTTTAAAATAAGTCCATTGTGGGCGGGACCTGAACTTTACATAATTATTGCTATGATAACTCCTGACTTAGGTTGGATGCATGTCAAAGCCGATAGAAATATGACGGCACTGACCCAAAAATAGCAGTTTAACCAGTCGACCTGATCTCTGCGCATGTAACTTTAGTATTTTTCACAGAGGTTATGCTGACCTCACACATTCAGCCCGTCAAGCTCTCTTAGCTTTTATTTTACTTGTCGTTTTTGCAGAAGTACATCACGTGGATTTCATATCCTCGAGAGGTTTCAGAAAGTCTCTGAAGCCGATCATTTGTTTGCTCTTGGTGTTTTGCTATCTGTTTTTAGCAAGATCAAAGTGATGCTCACACAAAGCAAAGCATGTCTTTAAACCGGCGGATGCTTTGCATGATGTTTTGCATTAAAATGGTTTACCTCTATTAAAGGGCATATAATAAAGTGGCCCTCGGCTGTTTTTTTCCCTTACATTTCCAGGTTTTCCTGCCTTACCGGGGCTATGCTCTTTAAAAACAATTTCACACTGCCCTCAGCAAATCACC
>NW_015510482.1:0-1699 GCF_001515645.1 Sinocyclocheilus grahami
GTGTGCTGTGATCGGTTAGCTGGGCCAGTGTGTGCTGTGATCGGTTAGCTGGGCCGGCGTGTGCTGTGATCGGTTAGCCGGGCCAGTGTGTGCTGTGATTGGCAGCACTCGGCGCCTGGTCGGGAAATGTCATGCCTCTTACCATGGCCGCCTGCGAGCTTCAGTGTAAATATTGCGTCAAAATCAAATCAATTTGAGCGCGATTTAAACCCGGATGATTGTAAGCACTCTAAGTTCGTCTGTCTTGGGAACTAGTCTAATCAGTGTATTCAAAGGTTGTCAACACTGGGTCTCATTCACTAATAATTATGTGAATTACAGAAAATATTTTTTTATTACTATTTAAAATAATGTTTTTCTAGTTTAATTATACTTTCAAATATAATTTATTACTGTGATCAAAACTGAATTTTACATTAATTCTGCATATGAATTGTAATATGCTGATGTATTATCAATGTTGAAAACAGTTGTGATACTTATTTTTTTATTATTATTATTTTTAAACCTGTGACACTTTTTTTAGGATTCTTTGATGAATAAAAAGTTCAAAAGAGCAGCATTTATTTATAATAGAAATCTTTTCTAACAATATACACCACCGTTCAAAAGTTTGGGGTCAGTGGTTTTTTCTTTCTGTCTTTTTTGAAAGAAATGTATACTTTTATTCATTGAAGATGCATTAAAAGAATCAAAAGTAACAGTAAAGTTACAAAAATGCTTTCTATTGTAAGATTTATATTTCAAATAAATGCTGTTCTTTTGAACTTTCTATTCATCTGTGAATAATGAAAAACAAAATGCATCACAGTTTTCACAAAAATATTGTGCAGCACGACATTGATAATAATCAGAAATGTTTCTTGAGCAGCAGATCAGCATATTATACTGATTTCTGAAGATCATGTGACACTGAAGACTGGAGGAATGATGCTGAAAATACAGCTGCACATCACAGAAATACATTACAGCTTAACACATATTCACACAGAAAACAGCTGTTTTAAATTCTAATAATATTTCAAAATTTTTACTGTATTTCTGATCAAATAAATGCAGCTTTGATGAGCAGGACAGGCTTCTTTCAGAAACATACTGATCACAAACTTTTTGGCAGTGTATTTTGTGTGTGATGTTTGCGTAGTTATCCTGCATTTAGAAAAAACATAGAAACAACTGAAATCACATGAACACTAAAACATTTTTAGCACGAAAGCTTTTGATTGGAAAGCGTTTGTGCTCAGATTAGGTTGATGTGTGTGTCATGTGGTCAGTGAATGAGAGCCAGTGTTAACAGCCCTGCGTCTCTCAGCAGAGCAACAGGTGTGGCACCTGAACGCAGCTGAGATGTCCGTACTGAGCCGCCACATGCACCGCCGTGTTCCCGTTCTGATCCGCCTCGTCCAGAGAAATGGCCTGTTCCTGCATGAACTGCAGCAGCCACAGCAGCACCCGCTCCTGTAACACACACGTGATCGATGAGTGAGTGAGTGAGTGTGAGAGTGAGTGAGTGAGTGAGTGAGTGAGTGAGTGAGTGAGTGAGTGAGTGAGTGAGTGAGTGAGTGAGTGAGTGAGTGAGTGAGTGAGTGAGTGAGTGAGTGAGTGAGTGAGTGAGTGAGTGAGTGAGTGAGTGAGTGAGTGAGTGAGTGAGTGAGTGAGAGTGAGAGTGTGTGTGTGTGTGTGTGTGTGTGAGTGAGTG
>NW_015510482.1:5041-11750 GCF_001515645.1 Sinocyclocheilus grahami
GTGTGTGTGTGTGTGTGTGTGTGAGAGAGAGAAAGTGCATGTTTCACTGCATGTTCTTTCACACTCTAAATGCGCACTATTCTAGACTTCACATAATGTATGCGTGTGCTCTGTAGGGGTGTTTTGTTTGGTTTTTGCAAAATACTTGTTAATGTCAAATCACACATCGTTAAAACAACAATTACGATATTATCGCAGACGATATATATTGCACACCCCTAGTGTGTTGCTCACCTGTCCGTGTCTCGCAGCGTAGTGGATGAGGCTGGGCGGCTCGCGAGTGCAGCTGAGCTCGGCGATGGCTTCGGTTTCACTCACCATCCAGCGCACACACTCCAGATGACCGTTCTGCGCGCGCAAGCAAACACACAAATATACTTATACTATACTACTTGTTTTTTATGAATGTGTTATGTCATAGATTATGATTCTATATTTTTTCGTTTGTTATTTTTCTTTATAATGAAGTTGTCTATATTTAGTAGATTGTTTGTAACACACAAAAGAGTGTTTATCAGATCAACACACATAGAAATTCTACAGTGATTTTTTTTTTTAGAACACTGCGCTGGTATCGGATTGATGATTTTTGGGATGGGATCGGTTCTGATAAAGTGTTATCGAGCCAGCTCTAGTTCCCATCTGCGGTGTGTGAGTGTGTGGTACCCTGACGGCGAGGCCTGCGGGCGTCAGCTGCTGTGTGTTGCGCTCGTTTAGACAGTCCTCGCCCATTAACGAGGTGAGGTGCTGCAGGCAGTCGGCGTGACCCTGAGCCGCAGACACATGCAGCAGGTTGTTCCCGTCCTCGTCTCGGATGCGCTCCAGGTTCTCCGCCGCCAGGTGAGGCTGCAGACACAGTGATGAAACGGAGAATCGACAGGTTCTTCATATTTACACATTTGTGACCCTGGAGTCTGAAGTCGCTGGGAGATATTTGTAGCAATAGCCAACAATACATTGTATGGGTCACAATTATACATTTCTCTTTTATGCCAAAAATCATTAGGATATTAAGTAGAGATCATGTTCCATGAAGATATTTAGTAAATCGTAAGGTTTCAAATAAGTGTTTGGAGAATAAAATCTCAAAATTTGGTTGAAACAATGTTACATTGTCATTCAGTGTAACACAATATTTATTGTTGCATGCTTATTCTGATGTGTACATATTAAAATATATAAAAGAATAAGGGAGCGTATTATATTTGATTGTGTTTTAAATTCTTACTGAACAAACGGGCAAAACCTAGGATAGTGGCACGTTTTGACAACAACAATTTAAAGCAGTATTACACTTCTTGTTTTTGTTTAAACCCTTTTTCGTCTTTGACCCATATATATATTGGTTTTATTTATGTCTCCTGTCTATCTAGTGCTTGAGCAACAAAACACACGAAATGCTGGAAAAGAGGTGTGGCTACGGTGTAATGAAGCCAGCCAATCACAGTCCGTTTCTGCGCGAGGACACGCCCCCTCAAATTGAGCGTTTCTCACAGAGATTGAAAACGAGGATGGAAAATGATTTTTTCATTTTTATAAATATTGGAGCAAAAAACTCTTACTAGAGTTACTGACGGAGATGCTCTCACCAGCAGAGAGATCTGTCCTTCTCTCACGATGTTCAGGATGTTCTGCGTCTTCTTGGTTTCCTCGTCGGCTTCTCCGAGCGTTCTCCAGGGCTTGTCCTGCCTCGGGCCTGTGGCCGGCTGAAGAGGGGAGGCGCTCGGGCCGCCGTCGGCTTTGTCGGACAGAAGAGCGTCCAGCTCTGATCCGTGAGCGCTCTGAGCCCTGAGACGGTCCTGATCCGCTGGCTTGGGCTGCCTGAGGTCGGGCTTCAGCGCTCTAGCCGCGGCGCTCCTCTTCTCGGACTTGATGTATGGCACGTCCAGGATCTCGTCCATGTCCAGGTCGTAGTGCTCCAGCTCTCCGAACAGCGGCAGGCCTCTGCTCTTGCTCTGGCCCTCGGTCTCCGGATCCGACTCCTGCGGCTGGTGTTTGAGCGGAGACACGCGCTTGACCGGACGGAACTTGCTGTAGACATCAGCGATGCCGGTGGGTTTGATTCCCGCGCCGCCGGACGCCGCGCTGCGAGCCCAGTTGATGGACGGAGCTGAAACACACCGTCGTGAACATCTTAAACACGGATACGAATGTGACGTCTGCTCCAAATGAGCCAGGTTTACTTCCATAGTGCCTTTTTACAGCACAGACTGTTTCGACGGTAATAATTAAATCAAAAATTACATTTTAAAATAAAAGCAAACTACCAAAATAAAACACTGACTAAAAAATTTTTTAAATGAAAAATAAAATCAAAAATCTAAAAATCTTTAAAAAAAAATGTTTTAAATAAATAAAACACTAAAATAATTATTTAAATAAAAACAGATTGTTACTAAGCGGCTTAACAGCAATAAATAAAACAACAGAATCAATGATTCTATCAATTGAAATTAAGTTGAAATGAATCATTTTAAAATAAAAACAGACCATCAAAATAAAAAATAAATAAAAATTAAATAATTTTAAAATAACAATAAAACACAAAAATGTATTTAAAAGCGGAGGTAAATTTTAAAATAAATATATAGTTACTAAGCAGCTTAACAGCAATCAATAAAACAACAGAATCAATGATTCTATCAATTGAAATTAAGTTAAATTAAGTTGAAATTAATCATTTTAAAACAAAACCATCAAAATAAAACTCACTGAAATAAAATAAAAAACTAGCATTTAAATAAATAATTTTAAAATATCAATAAAACAAAAAAAACAAAAAAAATTAATTAAATCAAATGATTTTAATCAAAAGTGGAAGTAAATCTTAAAATAAAAACAGATTGTTACTAAGCAGCTTAACAGCAATACATAAGAATACAAAATAACCAATGATTCTATAAATTGACATTAAGTTAAATTAAGTTGAAATTAATCATTTTAATTAATTAATCATTAAAAATCAATGATTCTATAAATGCATACTTATAATTTAATATGCACTTTAAGCTGTTTAACTAGAGCGGTGTTTTCCAAAAGAGCTTCAGGAGTTGATCAAAAGCTAATAATTAAGTCATAAAAATGAAAAGCTGTAATCAATACATTTTTTAAAACCTAAAATAAAAACTAAAAATCCAAACAAAACACTTACACAAAATGAAATACAAAGAACAATTTAAATATGTTTAAAAGAAAGACACTAAAAAAAAAAAAAAAACTAAAATAGTACAAAGCAGACGAGAAAAGAACAGAAACATTGATGCAAACTTCATTAAATGTGACATTATAGCATTAATGTTGCAAAATTAATCAACTATAAAACAAATTCAATTATATTTTAAAACCAAATTCGTTTAAAGCAGCTCTACAGAAGACAGTAGTGCCATAACTCAGCTCAATTCAGTTTCTGATGAACATGAACTCGTACCTTGCCTCTCGTCGTTCGCTGCATCGTGTCTCCGGCAGAGCTCGGGAATGCTCTTGTACTGAGACGGGAGACATCCGAAGGGTTAAAGATCATCGTCACACACCGATGCTACAAACATTACCCATCAGCCCCCGGGAACCCGTGTGTTATCATGCTGAGTCTGACTGCCAGCAAACATCGGAGCAACTCAACGAAACCTTGAATTAACCGTACGACCGACGAACACAGAGGAATAACGACTGTGATCTACGTAAACTCAATCCGATGAACGCATATTTAATGTTTAATATACACATTAAGATGCTTGACTAGAGCAGAAGAGAGCTGACGGAAAGCGAAGAATGAAATCATGAAAAAGGGGAAAGTTGAAAAATATTATTAAATGAAACATTTTACTTCAAATAAAGTAACATTTTAACAAATACGTTTTAAATAAAAAACATATAAACAAAATAAATAGGGATGTAGCGATTAACTGCGAGCCGCTGAAAATCGATTTTAAATATGTGACGATTCAAATCGGTTGAGATGCTAAACAAATCACGATTCATTTAGGTGTAGGAGTTTATATGAATGCATGTCTGAGGAGAATTTACGGTCTTTAGAAAAGTTTAGATGCTATTTTTTCTTTTCATCTTGCCTCTGTATAATGCATATTAAAGTTCATAAGCGCAGCTCTGCTTTGTTTACAGCGGTAACCAAGGAAACACTGTATCATTGCTGTTCATAAGTGCAGCGCTGCTTTGTTTACAGCGGTAACCAAGGAAACACTGTATCATTGCTGTTCATAAGAGCAGCGCTGCTTTGTTTACAGCGGTAACCAAGGAAACACTGTATCATTGCTGTTCATAAGCGCAGCACTGCTTTGTTTACAGCGGTAACCAAGGAAACACTGTATCATTGCTGTTCATAAGCGCAGCACTGCTTTGTTTACAGCGGTAACCAAGGAAACACTGTATCATTGCTGTTCATAAGCGCAGCGCGGAGTTTTGCACATTGTGTGAGAGAGAGAGAGAGACAGGGTCACATCACAGTAGATTCAGCTGTCTTAACCGCGGCTTGTGTACTGCATCATTACTGTGTCTGTTCCCCTTTCGGGCTTGAACTGATGGGAAAACTAATGACATTATTTACTGTCTTTACATTTATTTTGAAAGATGAAGCTGGCGATTATGGTAAGGGGCATTACATTTCCGACGAGTGCTTGCGGTGTTCGGCCAATCACAATGCACTGGGTCAGCTGGCCAATCAGAGCAGACTGCGCTTGTCGGAAGGAGGGACTTTGTAGAAAACGAAGCGTTTGAGAGAGGCGGGGCATAGAGGACCTACAATAATGTACAGTATTTGAAAAATAATGTGTTTTTTGAACATTAAAGCATGTCAACATATTCTGTTACACTAAATACACAAAATAATGATCTTAAAAAAAAGCATCATATGACCCCTTTAACATTAAGATTTAGTTTTGTTATTTACATTTACATTATATTTCCATTTAGTCATTTAGCAGATGCTTTTATCCAAAACGACTTACAAATGAAGACAATAGAAGCAATCAGAATCAACAAAAGAGCAATAATTTACAAGTGCTATATTAGTATATTATTATAGTGTTATATATCAATTTCACAAACGTGAGCATTTTGTCCAAGCAATAATAAAAGGACACATTTAATTTAAATCTAACTTTGTTAAAAAAAAAAGTGAATCGGATCGTGAGTTGAGTGAATCGTTACATCACTAAAAATAAAACAAAAACAGACTATTAATTCGTAGAAACGACATGTTGAGATGAATTATTTAAAAATAAAAAACAAACAAAATAAAACATTCACATTAATAAAATCATGAAAATGTTACATTTAAAAAACAATATTTTTAAAAATAAAAATAAAACATTTAATAAACATGTTTAACGCTTCTGTGGCTATTTTCATGGTGAGAAAATGTACGGCTAAATTATATCAGATTTTCGCTAAAAACACTAAAACTGTATTTGGCTTAAAAAATCTCGTCAAAAGAGTTAACGGTATTAAAAATAATATTTCCTCACAGGATTAAAACCAGCACAATCTAATAAAACATGTTTGTCATTTGTTATTAACATAGGAACAGATTATTGGAGGTACTGTACACGTGCAACGGCCAATTAATCTGAGTGATTAATAAAGTCATAAACTCACAGGTAAATCATCAGTGAAGTCAATCTCATCCAGATCCAGGTATTCAGGAACGTCCATCTTCAGCCAGCATTCTGAGAACACACACAGACACACACACACACACAGACACACACACACAGAGACACACACACACACACACAGAGACACACACACACACACACAGAGACACACACACACACACACAGAGACACACACACACAGACACACACACACACACACAGACACACACACACACACACACACACAGACACACACACACACACACACACACACAGACACACACACACACAGACACACACACACACACACACACAGAGAGAGAGAGACACACACACACACACACTACTGTACTACACTCATGTGACGTCACTCGGAGTGAATCAGAGACACAAAGAAGTGGGCGGGGCTTGAGCTGCTCCGTCAGCGCGGGATTGGATGGTGGGAGTGTGGGCGTGGCTATCAGAGCTGAATGCTGAGTTTAATATAACAATAACTGAGTGTCTAATTAACCACTGGTCCACATTAACCAGCAGGTGACACGAGGCGGAAACTAAAGTCGTTTCAGAGCTATTTACACTTTGATGAAAAATCATGAAAAATTTTTTGAGTGCAGAATAAATGATGACTCGGTCAATAAGAGAGTCACTGATGCTCAGGATTCACACCAAACACAGAGAATCCAGAACTGAGCGCGAAATACAGACTGATGGGTATTCATGAGATGATGAAGATGCATCTGTCTGTCAGTGTGTGTACAGTGTGTGTGTGTGTGTGTGTGTTTATCTCTGTCTGTCTGTCTGTCTGTCTTTTGTTTCTAGCTTTAGCTTTAGCATCTCTCAGATGATCTCCTCTCTCTCTCTCTCTCTCCGGTTTCCCGCCGGTGTCTGGTGTCTCGGTGTCTGGTGTCCTGTGTGTGAGTGTGTGTGTGTGTGTGTGTGTCGTACCTCGGTCCCGCTCCGCTGATGGTCTGTCGGTGTTTCTGATGATTAGCGGATCATCTGAAGAATGTGACGCGAGCGCGCGCCTCCTTCTGCCTCCTCAGCGCGCGCGGCCCCGGACACACACGCGCACGCGCACAGACCAGCAGAGGGCGACACAC
>NW_015510483.1:0-245 GCF_001515645.1 Sinocyclocheilus grahami
AGCACAGATATATAGTCATACATAAGACCATCATGTATATTTCTCATGTGTGGCGAAAAGTGAAGCATTTTCACTCGGTTTACATGACTCTTGTGGTTTGGATTACTCGCAATGATCTTTTTTGTCCTGGAGAGACATACCATGAGTGAGTGTGTGACTTCTCCAGGGTCTGTACACAACGTCACCAGTCACCGCCTCTGAACCTATACAAAGACGAGATTAAAGTGCATCTGCTGAGTGGGGTT
>NW_015510483.1:2137-2645 GCF_001515645.1 Sinocyclocheilus grahami
AAATAAATGCTGTTCATGGAACTTTCTATTCATCAAAGAATCCTTAAAAAAATATCAGTTTCCACGAAAATATTAAAACACCAAAAAGTATTTTGAACATTGACAATAATGAGAATCCTTATTAAAAATTGAGCACCAAATCTGCATATTAGAATGATTTCTGGAGGATCATGCGACTGAAGTCTGGAGTAATGGAAGCTGAAAATTAAGCATTTGCCATCACAGGAATAAATGACATGTTCAAATATATTCAAATAGTAAAGTTATTTTTTATACTTTATAATAATATTTGACAATTTTACTGTTTTTATTTTGATCAAATAAATGCAGTCTTGGTGAACATATGAGACTTCTTTCAAAAACATTTAAAAATCTTAATTATATCTATATAATTAAGATATAATTGTGTGTATGTATGCATGTATGTATGTACACAGCCGATATATATACAGACTGCCGTTTTAAAGTTTGGGATCAGTAAGACTTGTAATGCTTTTTAAAGAAGTCT
>NW_015510483.1:4491-5599 GCF_001515645.1 Sinocyclocheilus grahami
GTCTAATTATATAAGTCTTATCATAATGTATACATTTTAAGGAGTGGACATCATACCATTTTTAATTGTGCCTGATTGCTAGTGCTTTACACACAAAAGGCGGCATCTAGTTAAAAATAGATTCAGAATCCTGTCACAAAAGTTAGTCACATACTACTTATCATAAAATTCAAAAGCTCCCTTTTATATTGACTCTCATGATCTCATGAAGCACATTGGTTACCACAGAAAGATGTTTTCATGCGTTTCCACTGGTATTACCAAATGTTTTCCAAAACTGCAATGAAGCAGTTTTAAAGCAACAAAACACACCAAATGGGGAAAATAAAAAAACTGTACTGAAGAAGTCACAGTTCACTTTTGATAAACCAGATTGTTCTTCTCTTAAGGGCTCTTAAACATGAAACACCAGGGATCACTCAGCTAAAAATGAAAACTCTCAGCCTTTACTCACCTTCCAAAGTCAAGGACGGAGGTTTTCAAGCTCCAAAACAGTGACACTAAAACAACAAAAGTATCATAAAACTGAGTCTTCTCAGGCCACAAGAAGGCTTTGCTCAAGTATGATGCCTGACATGTGAATGAATCATTCATTTGAGTCAGACCTTTTGAATGAATTGGTTGGTCCGAAACTGGATCTGACTGAGCTGGTTCTCGAGTTGACTAAATTACTAGCTTCGTAGTAGTTAACAACTCACTAGGGAGGAATATTTTTATTGAAAAACCATGTAAATTCCAGTCCGTTTCTCATGCAAATCTATCGTATGGCTTCAGAAGACTTGGAATATAGCACAAGAGTGGTATGGACTATTTTTTATGATCTCAATATGGTTTTATTTCCTTTTTGAAGCTCGAAGTTTCCGTAGTCATGTAATTAGTGTGTTGCCTGGAATAACCAGAACCAAAATGTTTTGTTCCACAGAAGAACGTAAATGTTACAGGTTTGGAACACGAAGGTCAATACTGTAAATGATGACAGAATTGCAATTTTTGGGTGAACTATTACATAGAATATAGAAGGCACATTCTATAGATTTAATATTGCTAGTTTACTATTCGTATAAAACTTTAGCTGGGATTGTTTTTGTCATTTCACCACAACATCAAA
>NW_015510483.1:5749-8923 GCF_001515645.1 Sinocyclocheilus grahami
AATTAACTATATATTTTAAATAATCTCCATATGAGACAAAAATGAAGTGGTAATGAACAAGTTAGGATTAATTTAAATACAACATAATAGGTGCAAAATATGAGCAAAAATATAGTGGAAAAAGATAAAGTACCTATACAGATAATAATTCAGTGACCTCCTTCTGTCAGTGAACTCTTGTTCGAAGCGTTCAGATGCAGTCCCTGGGCAGTCTCTCCTCTCCTCTTGTATCCTACATATCGGTGCAGACAACAGACATCCGTCAGCCAGCTCCTGTCAGCATAACACTGACTCTACCTTTCTGACAGGAAGGGGAAAATAATGCTTTGACAAGCCCCATTTCCTCATTCTTTCATTCGTCTTCACATCAAACATACTGCCAATCACTCATTGACTCCTCATGCACATTCTTCCCTCTCACACCCACTTTCAGATGTACGTACTGATATCCACTTACAGAATCAAAAGATTTCATGGATGACGTTCTAATAGACACCCAAAAAATCTGTTTGTTTATTAACCAGAGATTAAATATGATAAGTACGGGACATTACTGTAATGTAGGGACTTAACATTCCAGCTAGCTACTCCTCGTTCAGAAGTCCCAAGAATCTGACCAACCTGGAAGTGCCGCCACCCGGGAAGGGCTGACCTAACCTGCTTCTAACTACCAACTAGTCTCTCTGTGGGTATATTTTTAGTGTAACTAACAGATAATTTGCATTTACACAAATTAAAGACGTACTTTGTACCCTGAGAACATTTTAAAATAATTTTCTTGCCTTTGATGCTCATTTCCAGATAAATGTAATTTGCATTTGATAAATGGTGTAATGTTAGGAAATAGATTAAACCGAGGCTAGCAGTCAAAACGGCTGTATCTCAGCAGCCCAAAAGTAAAAAATAAAAATAAAATAAAAAGTTTCAAAAAATTATTTAAATTTTTTTCAGTTCCACACAAAAAATTCCAATGTAATTGTGGAACTTAACTGTATAATATAAAAAATATTTAACATTTAATTGTAAAACAATTACAACATTAATGTAATGTAATTACAGACTTTAATAAAATATATTTTGGCATTTGATTTTATATCCAGTGCTGAAATAAGTTTAAGCTGAAGTACTAAAATTACTAAAACTATAAAATTATTATTAATATAAACTAATACAATTACTAAAACTAATATATATATATATATATATATATATAAATAAAAACAAATAAACAAACAAACAAAAACAAACACATACTATAGTAAATAAATACTAAAATAACACCAAAAAGAAAATCTTGATATATATTTTCAACATGTTTGCTGAATAGTTTGTGGAAACGCCTTTAGTTGATTCCCATTGTGACAACATGCCCCACCCTATAAACAATCAATTTATGGTCAATGAACTGTATATTTTTTTCATATGTAATAATGGTAGGACTTTCCAATAGCCCTTTTCTAGCCAAACAAAGGTGTTTGTACAAAACATTTATATGGGGTAGACAGAGTGGAAAAGGGTGAAAATGTAGCCTGTATTCTCTGTCTCTTCTATATGCATGAGTGGTGTGACTTAGTGGTTCACAAATTACAGCTTGTAGGTTCTGAACTGAGTGCTGAAAGGATGATTTATGAGTTTACCCAACCCATTGCTCCAGGGTGATTGTCCCTAAACATGTACTGCAAGTTGTTTTAGATGGAAAATATTTGCTAAACGAAGACTAATGCAATGTAATACTTGTGGGCTATTACATAAAAAGCCACCAATATGGATCCACAGTTGTTACTGATAGCGAAGACATAACGTCATCTCTCTGTCTGAGAGCAGATCCTCAAGCCAATCAGAAGCATTGTGGAATGTGAAAAACATGTTCAAGATATGGTACTAGAACCTTTAATCTGATCTGTGATTGGCTGTATATTTTATGTTACATGTCACTAATCCATACACAGGATGAAAGCGGGTTTTGTCCGTCGCTATTTCTGGACACTGGCATGCAGTGTCATGCCTCCCACAATTTTGCATATCACAATCACCCAGGCAACCAATTAGAAAAGAAAACACATGCATCTAAACTCGGTCTCTTTTGTTGTGAATATTTCATCCTTGCTGCAGCTGCTTGTATGCCGTCAATGTGACCGGCCAATGCAATGCAAAGGGCTCTATGGATTGTTAAAGGGAAACACACCTCCAATAACCACAGCTGCATCCAGCTGGGTGGGTTTCTTTTGTGAGAGCATGGCACATGTGCACACTGTACTTACAGAAGCTTACTGAGTTTGCTTGCCGTGCACGTGTGCTGGACGTAGCAAATCAGCTGCTCACACAATCTCCCTCAGGAAGAATTTCTGTTTCTCACACCGTCTCTCTCTCTCTCTCTCTCAACCAGTCTGTCCCTGTTAGAGATGCACTGATAAGCCGTTGGCTGGAGTGGAAGAATTGTGCACAGGGAACACAGATGCTCTACATGTATTAAACGGACACACACACACTCACTGTAAGATGCCAGCTCATCTCAGCCTGGCAGAGCAGGAACGGGCGTGGAGGAAGACGGCAAGGACAGCAGAGCTGGGTCTCGCTGCGATCTCGGAGAAGGGACAGATGAAGATGTGCGACACTGTGAGGAAGCAGAGAGGTTGGTGAGATGCAGATGATAAATATGACATTCATTAACCACATCTGCCAATTCAGGGTTCAAAATAAACTGCACACAACTTTGACAGAGCATATGAATCTTAAAATTCTGGAGACAAACTTATAGAGATCCTTTTAGGTGGCATAAGCTGTTAGACCCATCTGAGTGTATATACTAACTAACAATACACTTTATGGTTAGCTCAGATAGTGACGTATTAAGAATGGGTTATGTATGTGTGTGATGATGCTAGCTGTGCTAAAGGGGTTTAAAAGGTGTTTATATAAGGGTCTCACATCACATGATAGATGTCGGTTATGTAACGCCCCCGATGTCAAGTTTGTCTGCTTTAATTTTCTTAGACCAAGTGACTAAAATATGCATGCAAAATCTGCAGCTCTGATAGGTTCTGCGTTCGTCATGCTTCACACTTCACCCTTCAATATCATTGTTGTGGTGATCTGGAGTGTGAAGTTCACCATCGCCACATACTCTTCAGTCAGGCGCTGAATTTGTTGTTCTACACAGCAAGAGTAAAACAA
>NW_015510483.1:10507-11465 GCF_001515645.1 Sinocyclocheilus grahami
TCATTACCAATTGAAGAACAAACGGAGAGCTTTATGAAGTTTTTCTTGGTGTACCTGGATTGTAGTGCTGCGTGAGCACGGTTGGCTGGCAAAGGAAGAGAGGGCCAAGCAGTTCTATGAGAAACACCTTGAGGAGCGAAGGAAGAATTTGGAGGAGCAGCGACAAAGAGAGGAAAGGAGGAGGATGGGAGTCGAAGAGAAACGCAAACAGAGGCTCAAAGAAGAAAGAGTGAGTTTATGCATGAGATAAATAGTG
The DNA here is from genome assembly GCF_001515645.1 of Sinocyclocheilus grahami. Taxonomy (NCBI): domain Eukaryota; kingdom Metazoa; phylum Chordata; class Actinopteri; order Cypriniformes; family Cyprinidae; genus Sinocyclocheilus; species Sinocyclocheilus grahami. Next base: position 10,764 of record NW_015510483.1, read on the forward strand.
AATGATGCTTGGTGGGAGAGATTTTGTTTGTATAGCATATATATGCTTCCAGTGAAGAGTTTGGACATTGTAGAACAAATTTATCAAGTCAACGATGATGAAAAAAATCGCTGTGGATTTTGCAACCATGATTAAAAACATACGGAGCATGGGATGATGTGTGTGTTTTCATCCTGTGTTTTAGGAGCGTTATGAGTCTGTGGTGCAGAAGACGATGGAGAAAAGTCAGAAGGCCAAACAGAAACCTGGTCACTGCTCACGAAACGTCACCAAGAACAAAATCAATAATGGTGAATATTTAAATGCACGATTCAAAACGCAACAACTGGTGCTAAAACTCTCTTCTAGCCTTGCATCCATTTTCCCAACTCCCTTTCTGACCTCTTCCTGTTAGTCGTTCTGCTTTCTGCTCTCCTCTAGCTAAACGCCGCTCTCTTAGTCAGTGGGAGATTGACCTTGTCCGTCGTCTTCAGACTCCTACCGTCTCTTATCTAGCCAGAAGCAGGAGCGCTGTGTGTCTGTCACGAGACACAGGTATCACTTTAGACTGAGGAACTGAATCTTTCATTCAGATATTTCATTCAGCTGGGTGTAATAATTATTGGCTTCCTTTTTTCTTCTTCTCATGCTCATTGCTTAAAACTTATTTCTCTGTACTCATTCACCCTCATGAATTTACCTCATCTTAAAAAAAACAAAAAA
>NW_015510483.1:11475-12050 GCF_001515645.1 Sinocyclocheilus grahami
AAAAAACACCATATGTCTTCAGTTGTTCATATTTGTCGTCGTTCAGCCTCATGTCATACCATGAACTCCAGCACCACGCGAAAGCCCCAGGTGCATTGTGGGAAAGTGCCAAACAGGCTTGCAAGCACAAGTCCAAATGTCACCATCCGCAGAACCACCAACAGAGAGCTGGTGAGAGTTCACATTCATTTTCAAGCCATTTGGTTAAGTATAAAAAATAAACATTACTTTGTTGCATGACACAGTGCATGTGGTTTTTACAAAAAAATATTTCAGGTGGCAAAAGGCGATTTTGAGGGACAGGACTTTAAAAAGCCACAACTACAAGCAACAACAAATGAAATCAAGCCCAAACAGGACACAAACCTACCAGAGAATACGGTCCTCCCAACATCATGGTACATTTTATACATTTGTACAGAACAATCTCTTAGACTTCAGCAAGTCATTCCATTTTATATCACTGCTGTCTAAGAGAAACAATATCAAAGCTGCACTATATGGTAGTAACTTTCAGGTTTGTGTCACTCGTCCTTGCATGTCATGCAGAAGAGCAATGGCAAAGCACAACTGAC
>NW_015510484.1:0-249 GCF_001515645.1 Sinocyclocheilus grahami
TGCAGGTTTTGTGAAGCAGCCCTGTAATGCAACTAGGAGAATACAAACAACGCTAGCCAGGCTTCCATCCAGAATTGCGAATTTAACATGATTAACATTGTTGACAGACTTTGCTCGTGCATTTCCGAATGACCATAACAACATTACAGATGCTGTGAATGAGATCGGTCCGCTGATTAGTCAGGTTTTGCCGTCCCATAGCACAGTCACATGACTTTTTTGATGTGCTTGGAGGAATTTATTTGCAAA
>NW_015510484.1:19313-20342 GCF_001515645.1 Sinocyclocheilus grahami
TTAAGTAAAGAACTGGTTTCATTTGATTTCATCTTCAAACACTAGTCGGCTTATTTTCAATATGAATAATAGGTTAAATAGGTTATTTTTTATTCATTTTTTAATGCAACAGAGTATCAGTCTTGATTTATAAATGATTTTTTTGCAGTTTAACATATTATACTGATATTACATACTGTAATGTGGGCCTTCCTCTATACAAATGTATAGCATTAATGCACTGTAAATCGCTTTGGATAAAAGCATCTGCTAAATGCATAAATGATTAATTGTCTATACAAAAAAATGAAAAACAGATTTCAGACTGAACTGATGTAGATTTTAACCTGCCTCTCGTGTGAAATTTGGAATAACTGGTGCATCATTTCAGTACCATGGACTGGGGAAAGTACAATTCAGTACCAAGGACAGCTGCAATCTGATTGGCTGTCAGTGAATGACAACTATCTGCGGCTGGCCAGTGGCAGGCAAGAATTCTACCACTGAACCACCAATGCTGGACTCCCACTGGTCCATGCTCAAGGATGGAAATGCAGTCGGAGCTCTTTTACAGTTTGTTCAGCCGTTTTTCAGCATTTCTTGAATCACCTTTAACATTTGCAAACCAGTAGATTATTTTCACAATACAATTCGTACAAACAGCACCACGTAATGGAGTACGTGCAAAAGCTTGCCACTTTCTCAAACTCCTCAGTTCATCACTCCAAAGGAAATGATATGGCAATGAACTTATCAGTCCTTGTGTCATTGTTTACAAACGACATACTCAACAGTTTAGCGTTGTTCTCACAATAACAATAAACCATGTCATTGCTTGCTGATGTAAACTTGCTTGCAGGAAGAGATGGAAGACTACGAACTCATACCGAATACCCACACCGAAAAAACGAGTACAGAACGAATAATGTGAAAATCCTTAGTGGCACATGGCTGAAAAGGCAGATGAAGAGCCCTTAAGCAAATTATGCTTCAGCTTCAAGGATCTTTTTAAAGAGCAACACATTTGACATAAAGGAAAATGCTTCCTGC
>NW_015510484.1:21620-21925 GCF_001515645.1 Sinocyclocheilus grahami
ATGTGGTGACTGCATCCATTTCAGATGTATAATAACAGTTTTTCTTAAAGACTTAAGTTATAGTAACTGAAAAGTATTTAAAGTGAAACAGATGTATTGTAATAGATCAGGGGTGCATTCAGTTCCTGGAGATCTACCTTCCTGCAGAGTTCAGCTCCAGCCCTGATCAAACACACATGTCTGTAATTATCAAGTATTCCTTCAGATCCTAATTAGTTGGTTCTGGTGTGTTTGATCAGGACCAGGTTGGGCACCCCTGCTGTAGATTAATAGTGTGGGCTAAGTGAGGGCTGCCCGTGCAGGGC
>NW_015510484.1:24249-24480 GCF_001515645.1 Sinocyclocheilus grahami
AGGCAAGGATGACATATGCTATGAGATGATAAAGCACTTATCAGATTTAGCATTAAGTATGATTTTAAGACTTTTTAACAAAATGTGGGAGACAGGGAATTTTCCAGCAGATTGGAAGCATGGGGTCATAGTGCCAATAGCCAAACCACTCTCAGCCCATTAATTATAGACCATTTGTGCTGACAGCAAATTTATGCAAACTTATGGAACGGATGGTTATGAACAGGTTGA
>NW_015510484.1:24490-25177 GCF_001515645.1 Sinocyclocheilus grahami
TTGTGGAAAGAGGGGCTTTTAATGAAATTGGAAAGCTTGAGAATTCATGGAAAAATGTATAACTGGATTCTGAGTTTTATTTGTAGAAAATAAACTGCAAAAAGCAGTGAATGAGGTGGAGAATTGGGCGAATAGTTGGGGTTTTCTACTTTCTGTGGCAAAAACACAAGTAATATGCTTTTCGGAAAAGAAAAATAATCCAATCTCGAATGTCAAATCAGTTGGAACGAGTAAATGTAGTAAGATTTTTGGGTATGTGGTGGACTCTAAATTAAAATGTAAAATTCATATTCAGAAATTGATAGAAAAATTTCAAAAAGGAATAAATGTCTTAAGGTGCTTGTCAGGAGCTGAGTGGGGGCAAGCTGTCAGTCACTGAAAATAATTTATTGTGCTGTGATTAGGTCAAATAAAGATTATGGTAGTGTAGTTAACAGTTCTGCGAACAAAACCTTACTTTAAAAGATAGTCAATACAAAATCAAGCTTTGTGCATTTGCTGTGGTGCATTTGGTTCACACACAAATGGTCTATGTACACATTGTAACTAACCTGAACCAGTAAAACCTAAAATAATAGAATGTCATGCATAGGAAAATAAGAGAATATTATTAAAAGAAGTATTTGACAAATATAAACTTACATTTACTTTGGAAAATATACTTGGAACAGCACTAAGGAAAACATA
>NW_015510484.1:26993-27228 GCF_001515645.1 Sinocyclocheilus grahami
ATTTATTTCTATATGAAGTGCTTCTGTAAGTTGTACTCTTTCGTTCTCATGTCCTTTACATTTTATTAACTGTTTCAGGAAGATCACATTTACCACAAAGTCCAGACTCGTGTTTTCCTGTTATAAATAATGATTGATTAAGTGCAGTGTGTCCAGTTCTAAGACGAAATATTATGCCTTCTTCCTTTCGAGTCCCAAAAATGCTCCTCTCATTTCCAACAGTTTTTTGAATATT
>NW_015510484.1:29277-29503 GCF_001515645.1 Sinocyclocheilus grahami
AGTTGTCCTAATTTCCACACTCTATTAAAAAGATATAATAAAATACTCTTTGACTTATCTGATAGATAACTAATCATTTCATTACATATTTCGTCTTTACCAGGAGAAATGCCGTTTTCGGGGATCACAGCCATATATATACGGAGGGGGTGGGCTCCTTGTCATGAGCTGTGATTGGTCCGTCTTTCGGACAGACGTGGTGTAATTGGTGCTTCCATAGTCTATC
>NW_015510484.1:39170-39708 GCF_001515645.1 Sinocyclocheilus grahami
GGGCAGCAGAGAGAAAGACATAGACATTCTGAGCGTGTATGCATACACTTGATACATTTCATATATTAATCATCCATTGTTTTCATGTTGCACCATTCCTTTCAATTACATACACATTTGAATGAATCATTGTTTATGTTCTTCAGATCCTGTCCTTAACATAACATCCATCCTAGCACATACGATCTAAATGGAGCATATTCTGGTAAATTGCAACTCTTTGTAAATTGTGTACTGATTAATTGAATTGATTTAGTTATTTTTTTTCTTGTGAAGGATCTGTATATCAGAACTGATAGTTATTACTCATATAAACTTGCTTGTTTCACACTTGCTGGTTTTTAGTCCCTATTGTTCATCTTCTGTCCAGTCCCGTCCCGTTGCTTTGCAGCAGCTATACTTTCTTTAGTTATACTTGGGTTGTTTTATTTTACTTGTTTTAGCACTCTCTAAATTCCACTGAAGGCACATGTTTGAGTTGATTTAATAAAAGATTGATTTTAAGTAAAGAACTGGTTTCATTTGATTTCATCTTCAA
>NW_015510484.1:41436-41701 GCF_001515645.1 Sinocyclocheilus grahami
GGATTGATGCTAAGAGTTTAAGACCGTGTATTTGTATGCATTTTAAAAGGACTCTTTTTTGGTGAGGTTTTTTCATGGTCCAGTTTGAATATGGATTTAAAGTTCTTTTCGATGTGAGACTATAGTCTGGACTATTTTTTGACTGTTCCTGGTTAGGAAGAGTCTGGTGTTTGAGAGTGTGGCGTGTTTTCATTACAAGAGGTTGCATTATTTATTTGCTATCAGTCAATGTCATCTATGGAGAGTGTTTGGACATTGATGCACT
>NW_015510485.1:0-1267 GCF_001515645.1 Sinocyclocheilus grahami
CAATTGCAACTTTATTTCTCATAATTGCACATTTTTTAGACAATGCAACTATAAAAATAACAAAGTGTCACTTTATAATTTGCAGCGTGACTTTATATATCAAAATAGTGACTTGATTTCCTATAATTGCAACTTTAAAATTTACAATTTGACTTTATTTCTCACAGTGTAATTTCAGATCTCATATCTGGCAATGTGTCTTTAATTCTTGCAGTGGTAACTTTGTTTCTAGTAATTGTTATTATTTCTTGTACTTGCAAAATACCATATTTCACAATTGCAACTGTATTTCTCAGCATTTGCAACTTTACGTTTCACATTGTGACTTATTTCTTATTTTAAACTTTAATCCGAAGCAGAAATGGGTTTCCATACATAGAAATCAAGCATTTGACAATCGAGTGAGATGTAAAGCATTTCAATCAAATATGCCGTTGTTTTAAAAAAAACAAAAAACGTGCGTTTTGAAATGAGGTAATATTTGCTTTAGCGACCAGTTCCCAGTGCTTCAAAGCTGCATATTTCTGTGTCTCTGGCAGTCTGGACTCACGCCGATTCATGTGGCCGCTTTTATGGGCCATGAAAACATTGTGACTCAGTTGACAAATCACGGAGCATCTCCTAACACGATGAATGTGGTGAGTACAGCCATCTCCAACCCCACCAGCACCAAACAAACCATTTTACAAGTTTCCTTTGAATAATGAAAAAAACCCAAAGTAAAACAAAAAAATATTTGAGCGAAGCCCCAGAGGCCAGCCGTGTTCCTCTCTGGAATGTGTCATTGCTTGCCACATTGGTTTGGTCTCCCGTTTCATGAAGCCTTCTAGGGTAATAACAGTCTCCGTCCATGTACTTTCAAACATACGTCTGACTGCAGGTTGGAGCTCCTCAGTCTACTGTAATTAGAGTACAGTCAGACTGTAATCATGCTCGACTGTTCCCCATCAGACAGACAGTGGGCCAACAGCGAGCCACTGTTACTGTAGAAACATGCTTTAGGCTTTGTTGGGGTGCAGCTCATCGAGGCAGTCAAAACAAAGAAAGCAAATCGGTTTGGGCAGAGGGGCAGAGTCTGATGAAAGAGCTGTGCACACACAAAGACTTACTGTCCAAACACAGTAGTACCTTTTTTCCAGAAGCTTCCTCTGTGTGTGTTTTAGAGAGGAGAGACAGCACTCCATATGGCTGCCAGGGCAGGACAGACAAACGTGGTGAAATTCCTGGTGGCGAATGGAGCAGATGTGGACGCCAAAGCCAAGGTGAG
>NW_015510485.1:1920-3332 GCF_001515645.1 Sinocyclocheilus grahami
TATAGCAACACACTAAAAACCACACAAAAGCAATCTTCAAACAAAGTGGTAACAACCATCTAGAACAATAGCAACCTTGTAGCAACATGCACAACATCACTCAGCATATCGTAGCAATCACCTAGCACACCCTAGAAAAACCGCATAACAATGTGCTAAAACCACTCAAAACTCCTTTTCAGCCACCTAGTAACACTCTAGCAACCATTAATAACAAACTAGCAACTATGTAGCAACATGCTCAGCTCCATTTTAGCAACCCACTAGATCAAGTTGTTAAGGTGTTCTGCAACACTCAGAACACCTTAACAATTGTAGAGCATTGCCCTGGCAACCACCCAATCAGAACACCTTAGCAACCATATAGCAATACAATTAAAACTACACGCAACACTTTAGCAACCACTCAGAACACTAGCAGAATTGTAGCAACACACACAACATTACTCAGAATATCTTAGGAACCACCTAGCAACGTGCTAAAACCAATCAAAACACCTTTGCAGCCACCTAGTAACACTCTAGCAACCAGAAAACACACTAGACACGTTGTATCAACATGTTCAGGACCATTTTAGCAACCAACCAGCTAGAACAGGGGTTCCCAACCACATTCCTGCAGCTCCCCCAACACTGTATGTTTTCCATGACTCCAATTCCTGAAATGGGTGTGACGGTGTGATTTTTGCTATCGTACGGGCTCATATTTGTCCAGATGGAAAAAATCGCGTGGAAGTCGTTGATGCTCGTATGGTCGTGCCTCGCATCTTGTGAGAGGAATTTATTAGCCGAGCAGAGCCGAGCCGAGCACCTCCTGAGCTCCCAATGAATTTTAAACATGCTTAAAAAATTAAAGTCAGCCCGATTTTGACCAGTGTATAGGCTCTTCCATATTACAACCACATCACATACGATAGATCTATGTATATTATTATTGCTCAGTGGCTATTGGCGACCCCATATCGTGCGGATACACCGTCTCACACACACACACAAACACACAAATCTCTCTAGTTGTTTTTGTATTTTCACATATATTTTGTGCCAGTCATTGCTATCGAGCAAAGAGCGCCCCTTTAATAATCACTCACTCATCTTACTTCATCACGATCTCAGAAAGTTCTGTCAATGAATCTCTCTTTTTACATTGCATCTACACTTTGAAATAATGAGGGGATTCGCGAGTGTGCAGAATTCAGCAGTGGACAAAACTCCAGCTTTGCGAGCGTTGAGTGAATTCTAACATAAACGCTTCTGATTGGCCATTGCGTTCAAGAAATCAACAGATATGTTTGATTGGCTACATTGCTCACCGCTGCAAAAAGACGTTGTAAAGAGACACTTTTGACTCTTCAGAAACTCTCCAGGCCAAATCTGTATTATTATTATTGTTATTATAGCTTCAACTGAGG